>NC_056746.1:778655494-778812400 GCF_019279795.1 Protopterus annectens | reverse complement strand
ATTCTTAAAGCAGTTTTTCCCTTAATTATTTAAACTTTTAAATAAAAAAAACATTTTTAAAAATCAAAAAACAAATTAGCTTAACCAATTTAAGCAATTATTGAAAAATTTTTTAATCCCAAAATTCAACAAGTTTTTAAATTTAAAAAAATTAAAAGTACCAAACTTATTTTAAAATAAAAACTCCAGTTAATTTAAACAGTTTATTCCAAATAATTTTAAACTTTTTAAATAAATTAATTATACATTAAAAAAACAAATAGCAAAACTTATTAGCGAAACCAAATCCAGTTAATTTAAGAAACATAAATTTAAACCCCATTAAATTTTTAAAAAAAATTATTAAATTTTTCTCCCGTTAATAAAAAAACCATTGAACTAATTTTATCAAGTTTTAAAGCAAATTTATATTTTTCAAACAGTTATAAAAACAAATCTTAATTTTAAAAAAAAGTAAAGCTTAATAATTTTCAGGAAATTTCCATTTTAATTTTTAAGCAAAAACAAATTTTAACCCCATTATAAGAAAAGTCAAAAAGGTACTTAAATACTTATATTTAATTGAAATACCAAGTCTTAGCTTCAAGCTAAGTTTAAAAGAATAATTTCATAAATTTATAGCAAATAAAATACAAGTTTAAATCATTATATTTAGAAAATAAAAGTTCAACACGCTTAATTCAATTTTCAAGTAAATAACATACATTCTTCAAGCTGAATAAAGAATTATTTCAAACCGTTTATAAATGAAATAAAATACTTAATTTCTTAACGACATGAATAAAAAAATTTTGCCTCAACTATTTTAACAGTTATACAAACTTTAAATATTTTAAATCACAACAAGTTTAATCAAATACTTTGTAATAACAAAATTGCAAACTAAGTTTTAATCATTTCTAGTTGAATACCAGTTAAATTCTTCAAACTCTTATACACAGAAATTATTCACAAACTTTTAAAAGCAAACAAAAAATATTTATCCTAACGAAATTTAAAAAAAATTCTCACCACTAATTTTAAAGAATTAATTCAAACCATTAAAAAAAACTCTCACAGTTTATCCATATAATTCTACAATAAAAATTAGCAAATACTTAATTTCAATTTCGACAGTTAAAAAACCAAGACATCTTCAAACTAATTTCAAACAAATTCATTTAAAACCGTTTATTAGCAAAAGCATATAATGATTATACCCAACTAATTACTAAACCAACATTCGCCAACAGTTTTAAAAATAATATTTAAAACCCGTTATAATGCATAAGGAAATCCTTATGCTAACAAAATATATTAAAACAAAATATAAAAGTACTTAAATTTCATCTCCAGTTAATATAACCAGTATACTTCAACTTTTTAACATTATTCATACAATTATATATAAGAAGGAACATAAGTGCTAAACTTAATTACTAGCAAATAACAAAATTCAGCCAACACTAGCTTTTAGTTCAAGTTACTGAAGAGCAGAATAACCAGTTAAAAATTCCTTCAACACTCCTTCATACACAGTTTAAATCAATTTAAATACTGTATTTTTTTAAAAGTAAAAGTGCATAAAAGGTACTTAAATTCTCTTATACGTCCAGTTGAATATAACCAAGTTCTTAGCTTGCCAAGCTGAAGTTTTAAAGCAGGAATTATTTCACATGCACCAGTTTATATATGCAAGGACAGGAAATCACTGAATGTGGCTACCCCCACACCTGTAATTACTAGCAAATAACAAAATTCAGCCAACACTAGCTTTTAGTTCAAGTTACTGAAGAGCAGAATAACCAGTTAAAAATTCCTTCAACACTCCTTCATACACAGTTTAAATCAATTTAAATACTGTATTTTTAAAAGTAAAAGTGCATAAAAAGGTACTTAAATTCTCTTATACGTCCAGTTGAATATAACCAAGTTCTTAGCTTGCCAAGCTGAAGTTTTAAAGCAGGAATTATTTCACATGCACCAGTTTAAATATGCAAGGACAGGAAATCACTGAATGTGGCTACCCCCACACCTGTAATTACTAGCAAATAACAAAATTCAGCCAACACTAGCTTTTAGTTCAAGTTACTGAAGAGCAGAATAACCAGTTAAAATTCCTTCAACACTCCTTCATACACACTTTAAATCAATTTAAATACTGTATTTTTTAAAAGTAAAAGTGCATACAAAGGTACTTAAATTCTCTTATACGTCCAGTTGAATATAACCAAGTTCTTAGCTTGCCAAGCTGAAGTTTTAAAGCAGGAATTATTTCACATGCACCAGTTTATATATGCAAGGACAGGAAATCACTGAATGTGGCTACCCCACACCTGTAATTACTAGCAAATAACAAAATTCAGCCAACAGTAGCTTTTAGTTCAAGTTACTGAAGAGCAGAATAACCAGTTAAAAATTCCTTCAACACTCCTTCATACACAGTTTAAATCAATTTAAATACTGTATTTTTTTAAAAGTAAAAGTGCATAAAAAGGTACTTAAATTCTCTTATACGTCCAGTTGAATATAACCAAGTTCTTAGCTTGCCAAGCTGAAGTTTTAAAGCAGGAATTATTTCACATGCACCAGTTTATATATGCAAGGACAGGAAATCACTGAATGTGGCTACCCCCACACCTGTAATTACTAGCAAATAACAAAATTCAGCCAACACTAGCTTTTAGTTCAAGTTACTGAAGAGCAGAATAACCAGTTAAAAATTCCTTCAACACTCCTTCATACACAGTTTAAATCAATTTAAATACTGTATTTTTTAAAAGTAAAAGTGCATAAAAAGGTACTTAAATTCTCTTATACGTCCAGTTGAATATAACCAAGTTCTTAGCTTGCCAAGCTGAAGTTTTAAAGCAGGAATTATTTCACATGCACCAGTTTAAATATGCAAGGACAGGAAATCACTGAATGTGGCTACCCCCACACCTGTAATTACTAGCAAATAACAAAATTCAGCCAACACTAGCTTTTAGTTCAAGTTACTGAAGAGCAGAATAACCAGTTAAAATTCCTTCAACACTCCTTCATACACAGTTTAAATCAATTTAAATACTGTATTTTTTAAAAGTAAAAGTGCATAAAAAGGTACTTAAATTCTCTTATACGTCCAGTTGAATATAACCAAGTTCTTAGCTTGCCAAGCTGAAGTAAAGTGAAAACTTCTTTGTGTGTTCTGGTAAATGCTGATGGCTGGGATGAGTTTACAGGGAAAGAAAGAGACTCTGGGTTGAGTTAAATTGTGTTATAGCCAGGAGTTTTCCTTTAAGAGGGTTACCAAATTCTGGATGATGTAACACAGTAATCTGCTTATTCAGAACCTTGGGGTTCCGGACTACTTGCTGTTCCTTAGCTTTCAGTTAACTCTTTGACTTTGGTCATAATGACAGCAATGTAATGAATTAATTTATTGCACCATTTTTAGCTTCAAGAAATGTCTCAAATCTTGTTTTTTAACTGTATTGGACAAACTGCAAAGTGTTGTATTTCAGCTTGATTAGGAAGTAGATTCTTGTTTCCTGCCATAAACCACTGAAGTAATTCTTCTAGCATCAGCAAACTGACATTAATTTAGAAGTAATGTTACCCCTGATGAGGTCTGGTTCATTTTAGTTAAATGTACTACATGCTCAGCTAAACCTATACACAATATAATCCCACTCGGCAATAATAACGGATTATTTCCTTTCCAAAGATGGTTAGGTATCCTTTGAAAGGTGGAAGGTGCCATTAAACAAAATGACATATTAGAGAATCAGTACAAAGCAAATGGAGGAACTATGCAGCCATGGGCAACTGCCAGCACCCGCTAGTAAACAGTCTTACCACATCACATCTGGTCAAAAATGTAGCCTGGCTTAAAGGTTGTAAATCAAGACTTTACTTTGTTTCGCTACATCTCTAGGAACTATGAGGAACAGACCATTTGTTACTAGAGGGGTCCCTTATCCCCATTTGCTTCATCCAAGTTATTTTCTGCTTTGACATATACTATCTGGATAGCTGAGACTTCCTATTTTTTTTTTTTTTTTTAAGTCTGACAGCATGTTTTGCTGACACTCTTATTGGCTTTATCTGAACACAGAGGCCTAAAGTGTTCCATTACTTCGTGTAGTTCCATAAGTTCATCATGTTTTCCTGTTTTGACTATGGTTTATCGAAAACGTCAATAATTAATTGTTTTATTCTTTCATCCTGAGGCTTTCTGCCTCCCCAGTACTGGTCAAATAACTGCTGTTGCATTAACTTCATATGGGCCTTGGTAGTGGGCTACAAATCTCCCATAGCAGGTTGGTAGTTACAGTAGTACTTCACCAGTAGATTGTGTCTAGGTCTTCGCTAGTTCGAATCATCATTGATTGTGGGGTAGTTGTATGATTTTTATAAGCTTTAACCACTAGAGTCTTTAAAACTGAATTTATATCCCATCTATTATGGTGTCTCCGAAGAACTGGAATTCCTCATTTTGTCTTATCTATACCTCTCTGTTAATGTCCTGCAGACAGTGAGCGATACAGTGATATATATTCGACAATGACTTAACCCTGTAGTCATGTCAGATATTTTCCCTGTAGTCATTAGTGTAAAAGGCAGGAATTCATAGCATTTATATGGTTCACTCATTACAACTCATTTTTGCAGTTGTTTAGCAGGCTGATTATAATGGCCTGTAAATCCTTTCGTCTGGGAGTAGTACATTAGCTGCAGATGGATTGCATGTCCAGCATTTAATAATTTTTTTATGTTAAGGTTATCAGATTGAATTCATGGTAAGTCAGTGTTTTTCAAAGAATACCTAAACTGATAAATAGTGTGCATAACTCCACTGCTATGTAAGCCACAACAAGTACAAATATGACTCTGTCATTGTCCATGTTGGTGTGAATGACCTGAGACATACCTCCCTAGACTACATGAAAAGAGACATGGAGGAGCTGTCCCATCTTGTAGCCCAGGCAGATATGACCCTAGCCCTGAGTAGCATCCTGCCATCACCCAGAATGATACCACAGTACAAGGACAAAATGACTGACTTCAACAATTGGCTAAGCTTCTGTTGTCATTCTAAGGGGATCCAGTATCTGTCTGCCTGGGATGACATGATTGACAAACCACAATGCTTTGCCAAAGATGGCCTGCACCTGTCACCCTTGGGACTCCAGATACTGGCTAAGGCTCTTGCTACCCCTATAGTGCCTTTTTTAGGCAAGGTTCAAATGACAGATTCACTACCGTTAACAGGTACAAGCAAGCAAAATATGAGGGTAATGCTACTTAATGCTAGAAGTCTAAACCTCAAAATGCACTCAGTCGAGGCACTCCTTAAAATGGAGAACATCGACACCTGTGCAGTGACAGAGACCTGGTTCAAGGCTCAAGAGAGCACCCCTGCATTACCAGGCTATAATTCATACCACACCTTTCAGCCACCTAACCTGGACCGACACACTAAAGGCAGAGGCGTGTCCATATTCATTAAGGATATCCACACCTCCAGGCTAGTTGCTCAGCGTAATGCATCCGAGATGATCTAAGTGCAACTAACTCTGGGCAAGACCGCAGTCAAAATTGTAGCTTGCTACAGATCCCCCACCATGCCCCAGAATTCCCACTCCTCATGTCTTGACACACTGGAAAATATTAGGGTACAACCTAACACCCTAATAATGGGCGATTTCAACTACCCCACCATTAACTGGGAAAACTACTCATGTACCAACTCTTGTGCTCAACATTTTCTGGAATTCATAAATTCCAACGCCTTGGATCAACTTATCCACACCCCCCACCAGGGGCAGCAATATCCTAGACCTGGTCATTACCAACATGGGCACCAGAGGACAGTTCCTCATTGGTCATTTCTGACCACAAGCTAATCACTCTAGACAGCCACATCCCTCCCCCACACCCCATTAGGGAAACCACCGTAAAAAATTTCTCCAAAGTTAACTTCACGCTTTTTAAGACAGAAGTGGCAAACTTCACAACACCCATGCTGATGGACAGTAGAGGTATGACTGCTGAATCCTATACGAAGGCACTTAATAAACACTTACATAAGTGCATGGATCCCTAACAGAACCAAGATGCTATCCTCCAAAAAAAGGAAGCCAATCTGGTGATCCCCTGCCATAAACAAACTCTACAACAGAAGAAAGAAACTGTTGCAAAAAAGACTAAAATACCTTGATTGGAGGAACTCCGTGGTCAGCCTCAGCAAGAAGCTGAGATCCCTCATAAAATCCTCCAAAGCTAGTTAGGAAAACAAAATTGCCACTGATTTTAAAGACAACCACAACGCATTCTATAGCTATGTCAAGAATCTCAGTGGCAACACTCAGATCTGCTCTGAGTTACAGCACAATGGTACTAAATGTACAGAACCAGCTGATATTGCCAAAATCATGGCAGATAGGTTCAGTGCTAACTTTACCCCTCCCTCACCCCCTAAAGGGCCCATTTCTATACCGGAGGAATGCAAAGTTCCTGTAATCATGGCTGCACAGGTAAAAAAAAAAAACACTCTCCAAAGCCAAGAACACAGCATCCATGGGACCTGACAACAGGCTGCGTTCTACATGAACTACAGAACAAACTGGCACTCCACCTAAGTACCATGTTCAATCATAGCCTCACCTCAGGCTTTGTGCCCACTGAATGGCGCACAGCAACGGTTATCCCACTCCACAAAGGGGGAGCCACCACAGACCCTGGGAACTACCGCCCCATCAACCTGATGAGCCTGGTCTGCACGGCTGTGGAACGTATCATCATGGAACTTATAAACAATGACATTGGTAATCTCCAAACTCTGGACCCTACCCAGTTCGGGTTTGTAAAAGGCAGATCATGTCTCCTAAACCTGATAGACTTCTTTGAAGCAGTCACCAAAGCCGTAGATGAGGGTAAGGTGGTTCACACAGCCTATCTAGATCTTGCTAAGGCTTTCAACACCATCCCCCACTCTAGAATTAGATAAACTCACTAAACTAGGTATAAATCCCTATGTCACAAGATGGGTTGCCAACTGGCACACTGACAGAACCCACACTTTGAAAGTACCAGACTATAAATCCAACTTCAGGCCAGTGACAAGTGGAGTACCACAGGGTTCAGTCCTGGGTCCTCTACTGTTTGGTATCTACTTCTCTGAAATACAAGCTAACACAGAAGGTCTTTGGTTAACAAAGTTTGCAGATGACTAGGAGCCATAATCAAAACTTGTAATGATGTGGCCATCCTAAAAAAGGGCATCACTGAGACAGATGCCTGGTGTCAAAGCCATGGCCTCAAGCTCAGTGCCAAAAAGTGCATTGTCATCCCTTTTGGTAAAAACTCTGTACCCATGAACTACCACATTGGCGATAGTCTACTTAACACCGAAAGTGTGATGAGACCTTGGGACACAGGTGGACAGTAGTCTCTCCTTTGATAATCACATCACCACAGTAGTCAGGAAATCCTTCTTCGTGGCGCACACCATCACAAAATGTTTCTCATCCAGGAAAAAAAGAGGTCATTGCTCCCCTCTACTCATCACTCATTAGACCCATTATAGAGTACAATGCCCCTTTTGGTATGTACCTCACAAGACATCTACAACAACTGAAAAGGCCACATAAATACCTCACAAAGAGGATTACTGGCCTCAAACAGATGCCCTACGCAGACCATCTCAAAAAATTCCAGCTTTACTCTGTCACATATCGCCTACTCAGAGGTGATCCCTGCCTAACATACAAAGCTATGTCAAACCCAGAGCTGTTGGACATGCTCCACTTAAAGAAATCCCAATTCCTCCAAGTTACACGCTCTAGGGACCTAAACCTTGTCACCACAATAAACAGAACATGCCGGAGGGATAGATTCCTGTCCCAGAGACTTCCCATACTCTGGAACAAACTACCTATCTATGTCAAACAAAGCTCCTCATTAGTACTCTTCAAGAAAAATCATGATGATTGGATGGGAGATAAGAAATTCACCCCGGGGATCACTTCTGTGGCTCTGCTTGACAGGGGCACAGGAAAAAAATTTTCGTGGGTGGCAAAAGCCAGGGTACCATTTGGCTAGGCTTATATAGGCCCTAGGGCCTATAGCCTAGTACCTACCTATGAACCTATCCTTGGTCATGACAGGACAGAAAGTAATTGACACATGGTATCATTTATTTATCGTGGTTTATATTTGTATATTTTGTCAACTGATTTTCTAATAACATTTGACTGGCTGATGTTTATTTTTTTTTTTGGGGGGTGTATATAGAGTTGCTCTTGGACCAGTTAGTGACTGTCTCCATCTTCCTTCTCTTCCATTTCCTCCATAGTTTTTGTTAAATATTACATTTGGGTTCCATGAAAAAAATGCATTACCTCAGAGATGTGACTGGACAGTTCATAAAAGAAAGGCAACAATTTCTGTAGGTGATCTGCCTGGCTATCAAGGCAATGTTTCAAGACCTTGCAAGTAACCAAAGTCACTTGGCTACAGTTACTGTCACCACACAGGCCAACAGGTAATAACAATACAAGTAGAAGTGTATTGATGGTTTTGCACATTATTTCAGTACAGTCACAAGACACTGCGTACTACAGATAGTACTACATGTGGCTATTTGTACAGATTATATATACACACGCACACACACACACACATATATATATATATATATTATATATGAATATAGGCAATGATTTTGTAAAACTATGGGGCATTTATACAAGGTTAATAGTATGACAGAAAAACAGTAATACATCTTGATGCCTGCATATAAGGCAAAATCCTAATTAGGATGCTTATATGCTTGTTGTTTTCCAGTCTTGTTTTGAGGTCTTTATGTAAAAAAAAAATACCAAACTGATATCTTTAGAGACTCAGCCTGGTTCAGAAAGCCACCTTGGCATCAGGGATAGCTGTGGGGTTAAAAGCTGTATTCAAGTTTTAAAGCCTTTATGTTTTTAAACACTGCGTTTCAGTCATTTCTGTAGCAAGGCAATATAATTTGCTTTTATAGTGAATATTTAGGTAGTTATTCTTAATACTGAAACATCAAGGTCTATGGGTTATGTACCCACACCAGACACTTGGATTAATTTCCCAATACTTGTACTGCAGTGCAGCATTAGAGGGACACTGTATTCCACAATGTACCGCCCTATGGGTGAGATATTAAACCAGACTTCCATCTGCTTTAGTTGGTAGCAACTCAGGTAGATATAAAAGATCCAATGCTACTTATCAAAAAGAGTATCAGTGCTTTATTGCAAAGATAATATTTGCACATTATTTTGCATTTTCACACAAAGCTGTTTCCATCATTTTTTATCCTTGCCCTACTCTTTTCATAACCAAAAATCTACCTTTGCCACAGTCTTGTTCAAATCCAGGTTATATATTTTTATATAATGCATCTTTAAATCTTTTCAAATGCCCCTTACACATGAAAACTTAATTTATCCTTTGCATCATTCTTTTTAGTAGTTAGCCCTTGATATTCCCTTTAGAAAGTCTTTTCTAACTTAATTTATGTCCATTCTCGATTCCACATGACTTTTATAGCATTCCATACCCTTTTTCCTAACTAGAGAATAAAAAAAAAAAAATTCAACAATTTCTTCTTTTCTGCAAGCATAGCGCTTTCTTTCCTGCTTCTGTTTATACAACAGTAATCCTATATCAGGTAATTTAATCCAACAACATACTGGTATATCTGTTTTTTTTTTTGTATGAAATCATTGACCGGTGTGTTTTCTATGTGTGGTACTACAAGTGATTCCATCATTTTGCACAATTTATTCCTTCCTTGTGTTTGTGGAGTTAATATGCACACATTTGGTAGCTGTGGGAGGACATACCGCCCTGCAAGAAATTTGTAATTTTGTCTGTGATTTTTCAGTCATTTGCATTCAGCTAATTGTTTCTTTAACATCGTGCAAGTCAACCTTTCATAGGGGAATCCTTTTACCAAGAGTCTGTTGATAATTTAAACTATTAAATAATCTTCATACCCTACTATTAATATTGTTCTCTCATCTTTATAAGTCGCCTTTGCTTCACCCACTAAACCCATTTACTTGTACCTTTGCTGTATTAGGTATAACAGGAAACATTCCCGTCAAAGCATGACGCAAAACAAAAAAAAATATTAAAAAAAAAAAAAAAACAAGGAACTGCACAGTAATAAGCTGATCGTTACATTGTAAGAGATAGGCTTATCACTGTGAGAGCAAAATCCCCCTGCTCTGTCATGTAAGGCAACACCATAACTCCTGTGGAAGAATCAAAGCAAAAAAATTATTTAAAAAAAAAAAAAAAAAAAAAAAAAGGAACTGCACAGTAATAAGTCGTTACATTGTAAGTGATAGGCTTATTACTGTGAGAGCAACATCCTCCTGCTCAGTCTTGTAAGGCAGCATCATATCTCCTTTGCAAGAATCTAAGCAAAGAAATAAATTAAAAAAAATAAAAGGAACTGCACAGTAATAAGCCGATCGTTGCATTGTAAGCGATCGGCTTATTACAGTGAGAGCCACATCCCCCTGCTCTGTCATTTAAGGCAGCAGCAGCTAACCCCTAAGCTAGAATCAAAGCAAAAAAAAAACGGACTTCACAGTAATAAGCCGATCGACACATTGTAAGTGATCGGCTTATTACAGTTAGATCTACACCCCCCATGCGCTCTCAGTAAAGGGAAGAAATACCAAAAAAATTGATGTTCCTTTTGCTCTCACCCGAAGTAGATGCCCAGATGCATGACACACACACCCATCTCTCAAAAACACAGACATTCTGCTTACACACACACTGTTCATTCTCTCATGCATAGGTAACTGTCACACACAGGCATACACAGCCTTTTCTGCATTCACACAGTTACCATGCACACACACTCAACACTCTCACATGTACTGGTAGCTCTTGTTCAGGCACACACATTCACCCTGACTTCTGCTTTCACGGACACAACCTTTCCTGCATGCTCACAGACATATATACTGCTTTCTCACATGTAATTCTCAATCTCTCCTGCATTGCTCATTTTCTCACATGCACGCAAACTCTGCCTGTTCTACATTCACTTAGACATACATACTGCTTTCAGACACTCATTCACTTGCATACATGCAGACAGAAACACTCATACACATGATTGCACTGACTGCACCAGGGTAGTTGGACAATGATATCGTACAGCAAGCATGGCTTTCAGTAAGAATGCATTGGATAAGAAAACTTGGAAGTAAATATTAATACATTTGCAGTACAAAGATAAGGCAAGAAATAAGAACCAAAGGAGAAAAATATGTTTGTATACTTTTACGGCAGCATTGTCGGCAGATAGTTGTATACAGTTTAGGTGCTTAAATGAACTTAAGCAAAATGAATCAACCACAAAGGGTAAAGTGCCTCGAGCAAAATGTAGTTTCAAAATCCAAATAACCTTTTCTTGAGGCACAACACGACAATAAGAAGCTTGACCTTTTATTAAACGCACTGAACTAAAGAACAAAAACAATAAAACATCCAGTAAGCGCTTTCACATTCTCTTGAATGCTTCATCAGACTGTTAAAAAAGCTAAGCCATTTCTAAATTTAAATAGCTTTGCTGTTACTTCATCAACCAATCATTCTTGTTCCTTACTTGATGACATCAGTGCTTAATTGATTAAAAAATTAACTAAAAAATGCTGGCTGAAATTCATGTTCAAAACCTCTGTGATTCTTTATATTAAAACAAATATTTAATTTATAATAGATACTTCAACCTCATGCAGCTTAACAACATATATACACATCTCAAACTATATGTTCCACTATTTAAAAAAAATGTGATTATGTATAAATGTATACTATAAAAATATAAAATATATCAAATATATATGTTTTTATTAATAGATTTGTGAGCCATCCTGAAAAACGCTAGATTAATAGCTTATAAACAGTGTTAATGCTTGTTGTCCTTGCTATCAAGAACGGTTTCGTGGACACCCTGTCATTCAAACCAGATAGTCTGTCTGCTTGTAGCCTCATAATCCACCTTGTTTTTCTTTGTTCAGTGTAGTTTCTATGATCACCTAGCCTAATGTTCTTATATACAAACTCAATCACAGTAAATTTAAAACCATGTGTACTCCCTTCATTTATAACATGTCTAGCTAGGGCATTGCTGTCATCTTCCCTGTTTATAGCATAGACATGTTCTCTAACTCTTTCTCGAAGGGTCTTATTTGTCTTTCCTACATAAAAATGACTACATTGTGGGCAGACCGCTAGGTATATCAAATCCAGTGACTTGTAGTCTGCATAAATTGAAAAATTATACGATCTTCTACTGTCAGGATGGACAAAACTATTGCTATTAGACATGTAACTGCACTGGTTACATGTCCTACAAGCACAGGTCCCTTTTCTATCAGATGTTAACACCAATTTATTATTTCTCTCGTAACATAATAGTCGTTTGAGTGATTTTGTATTCCTGTAAGTAAATCTAGGTTTATCGCCCACAAGTTGCTGTACATCATCTATTGTGAGAATATTCCAATTTCTGTGGAAGATCTCCCTGATCATCATCATCTTATTTGTATATGGTATTACTGGCTGTTGTGGCCTGAACAAGGCTCTTCTTTCATTTTGATGATCTATCTGCCTAACTCTGTATATGTAGGGTTTTCCACTTATTCTCCTATCTACAACCTCTTCCTGATGCAAACTCCTCCTTTCTTCTGATGTATACCCTCTCTCTCTGAATTCATTAGGTAATGTCTCTATGGTTCCCTGAAACCTAGTCTCATCTGTGGTAAGGCTAGAGACCTTAAGTGCTTGACCCTTTACTATATTGCGATAAATATGTGGGGGTGCATACTAGTGCGATGTAGCAAAGAATTTCTTCTACATTCTTTTCTGAATAACTGTGTTTGTACAGTGTTGCCTTTTTTCAGTAGTATGACATCCAAAAATTCAATTTCGTGTAGTGACCATTTCACTGTGAAAGACGGGAAACTTGTGGTGCCATTTATATATTGAATGAACTCTTTTAGTGTCTGCTCATCACCTTTCCATGTTAAACAAACATCAGCAACAAACCTTTTATATAATAATATATTTGTCTCATAATATGGACTACGTATAATATAGGTGTATTCCCAGTATGCCATAACTATGTTTGCGTATGAATTCGCACAAGGAGTGCCCATTGCCACTCCTTTCTGTTGGATAAAATATTGGTTTTCATACACAAACACATTATTTTTAAAAAACAAATCCATTAGTAAAGCACATCTTATTATTCGTTCTCTTGGCATATCTTTCTCAATCAAGAACAGCCTCCTGTAGTCCACCCCTGTATCATTAGGAATAGATGTAAATAATGATGTTACATCCAAAGTCACCATGTATTCTGTCTCTATATCACTAGGTATGTAGTCTGTAAGGCTTTCCAGAAATTGTTGTGTGTCCCTTACTACTGTAGGAGTTTGTTCCACTATGCTTCTTAGTTGTTTCTCCAAAGATATAGATATTGTTTCTGTTAACCATCCCTTGCTCGAAACTATAGGTCTCAAGGGTGAACTTTCAATGTTCTTATGGACTTTAGGTAATCTCCTAAAAGTCGGTATAGTTGGTTTTTCTATTAAAAAATATTTATAAAGATCTGAATCTATCACTGCACATAACAACAAGTCATATAGTTCATCATGTACTCCATTAATAACTTTGTTAAGCTTCACACCATCATTGTTCGTGTATGTCGCACTGTCATTCAGAAGAGTCTGAATCTTGGATTTATACATTTCAGTATCTAATACTACTACTGCACCCCCTTTTCAGCATTTCTAATGACAATCCCCTTGTTTTCCTGTAAATTTTTCAAGGTTTGTTGTTCATCGCTATTCAGATTATAAAAAGCAAGTTTGACTTTAGCTTCTTTATTATCATATATAACTTCAATAGGTCTCTCTCACATGCTTTCTCAAACGACTCTACTAAAGGGTGCATCTGAGGAATAAAAGTTGACGGCTTCTTGAAAATTCTGTTAACATTCTCACATATGTTGTCTCCATATAACATTTTAAGATTTACATTTCTAGTAAACATTTTTAAATCAATTAGCATATCAGTAAAGTCAACATCTTTCGCTGGAATAAAAGATAAGCCTCTATTTAAAGGAACACTGCACTCTCACTTACATGAAAACTCAATCATGAGATGTTAAGTTGTCAATCTCGCCTTCATTCTTGCTTGATGGGTTCGGAGCCGATCCTCGGCTCCGACTCGGCACTTGCTAAGCTCGCGTGACTTTTACCAGCTCGAGGCAGCCCCATATCCCATGATGCAAGGCGGTAAGTACCCAGATCTCGTTTGCCGCTTCGCTGATGAGGTCCTCCTTTTACCAGCTCCTGGTAAGTGATTTTTACATTACTATTTTTGCCCCTTTTCTTCAAAAAACTTTAAAATTATTAGTTTTAACTCAGTTTTAGTGCCTTTCTGACAAGAATTTCCCTGTCTCCTTAAAACTTTGTCAGACTTTCTCCCATCCCATCCCCCCCCTTGTTAGGGTGTGTGTGTGTGTCTGTTATTGATAGCTTTTGATATATATAATTTAATTTCTTGGACTGGTGTTGTGTGTGTGTTATTCACCATGTCTAAAGAAAGGGTCTCAGGCTTTAAGAAGTGTGACTCGTGCTGTCAGAAGATGTCTCTGACAGACGGTCACACTTCTTGCCTTTACTGCCTGGGGCCTCTTCACCTGCAGGACTCCTGTGCTATATGTCACTCTTTTAGCCAGAGAGTCCTGCAGGAAAGAAGAAATAAATTAATTTTGAGGGGCCTTCTTAAGCCGGAGGGCTCTCCGGCTAAGTCGGCTCCATCTAAGGCTTCTAAGTCTTCCAAGGCCCAGGCTTCTGTGTCCAAGCCTGTGGCCTTGGCTCCGACTCTTTCAGAGTCGAGATCGGCTCCGGCTGGAGCCGATTCTGGTTTACATAAACCTTCGGCACCGATGGTTATCGGTGCCGATCCAGGTTCGACCACTTCGGTGTCGGCTCAGATCGGTTCCGACCACCATGTGGCTCAGGCATTGGTGTCGGCTCCGATTGGCTCCGACACCCTTACTTTTATGGCTGTATCGGCTCCGGCTGGAGCCGATGCATCGAAGCTACCTGTCGGTGCCGATAAGTTGGCGGCTCCGACAGTTTCTGTGGTTTCATTGGCTCCGATGGTTCCTTCGAGGAAGAGGTCTAGGTCCCCTTCCTTGGAGCCGATACTCGGCTCGGCCGCCTCTCCTCTCGGAACGGAGCCATCGGAGCCGATCTTCAAGGTCATCCAGGCTTTCTGACCATGATTTAGAGAGAGTGGTCAGTAGATTACTAAAATCACAGGCACTGGCCCAAATGCTACATAGTCCGTCTCAGCAGACGACTATTAGTCCACACCCCATTGCAGTTCCTCCTTCGACTCTACCCCAGAGTTTGGAGTTGGAGTCTTCGAATAGTTTCTGCTACGGCTGAGGGACAGATACCCCTTCTGCTCCTTCACCTTCTACTCTTATCTCATTTCTGAGACCTTCCTTAGAGGGATTCGGTGGCCGGGCTTCCCTGGTCTCCTCCGAGGGGGTGAGTGGCATCGGACCCTTGTCTGACCCCGCTCTTCCCCTTGGAGCCTCGGCCTTGGTGAGCTCGGCTCCGACATCTGCCTCGGAGCCTTCCTTCGGTGGGTCCTGGAGTTCCTAGCTCTTGAGCGGATTCTCTCGGACCTCCCTGGGAGGGGAGCCTTCGAGGTGATGAAGAGAGTGCTGGCCACTGGACTCAGCCAGCAGTCTGTTCCCTTAGCTCCTCCCTCTATAGTGCCTGTTGACATCTCTGCCACTTCTCTTGCTCCAGGACCCAGAGATCCTCCGCCTCAGGTTTCCCCACTGGGAATATCCCCCTCTTCCGAGGATTCTCTTGATTTGTCGGGAGATCCTCCGCGGAAGAGGACCTGTAAGAGGAAACACGTAGACTCCCCCGAGTCTATCACTTCAGATACTGACTTAGATGAGTCAGAGGGATCCCCAAGATCCCCCTCTGAGGATGTCTCTTTCTCAGACATCCTAGAACTCCTTAGACAGAGGGGAAACTGGCCCACCAATAATCCCTCTGAGGATGAGTCAGTATACCTGGAGGCGTTTGGATCTCGGCCCTCCACCTCCTGGGTTTCTACGCCTTTCGATCCCCTTATGCAGGTTATTGCTCGAAAGGCGTGGGCTGCAACTGACTCTGTAGAGCCAGTCCCTAGGAGGCCTTCTAAATTTATTACTGCCCCGTCGGACAAGCAATTCCTCACAAAGGGTGTCCCCGCTGATGCCATGGTGGTGGCGGCTGCCACCAAGAAGGAACTTGCAGATCCTTCCGTACCTGTCCATCCTCCTAATAAGGACTCTAGGACCATGGACAGATATGGTAAGCGGATGTTTTCTTCAGCGACCTTTGCTATGCGTTCGCTGAACTACCTATGTCACTTCACCAGACTCCAGAGGGATATCCTTAAGGAGCTAGGTGAAGTAGTGCAGGATCCTACAGCTGCAGGGGCTCATGAAAAAATTGCTTTGCAGCTAGGAACCCTTAACTCCATTGCAAACTCCTCCATGCGGCTGATATCATATGCTGCTGATGGAGCGAGTAGGGCCGCAGGTACAGGTGTGGCTCTTAGACGCCAAGCCTGGATGCGGCTATGTAACTTTGCAGATCCCTTTAAGGCGTCCTTCACAAACTCTCCCTTTGATGGGTCAGCTTTGTTTGGCCCTCAAGTGAAGGAAACGTTGACCAGGTGTGAGCAGGACGGCAAAACTCTTTCTGCCGTTTTCCACCCCTTCTAGACCTTACCCCAAAGGACAGAAGGGTGGCAAAATGAGGTTCCAAAATCCCAAGGAGTCACGCCGGATTCACGTGGTCAGTTTACCCCTAGAGGCAGAGGGGGTAACAACAACAGACGCCGCTCTAGAGGCAGATGGGGTCCACAAAACCAGGGAAACAGAGAGTCTCTCTCTGACAAGCCCTTTCAGCATCCCTGAGATGTTGCCCGACTGTCCCTCCTTGGAGGCAGTCGGGGGAAGACTATCGCTGTACCCAGAAGCCTGGCGTTCCCTCACTGAAGACAGATGGGTACAGTCGATCATATCCGAGGGTTACAAAATTCCTTTCGAGGAAAGTCCTTTCTATCCCTCAAATTCCCTTCCAGATGTACCACCCGGTCTAAGGGAAATTGCAGAGTTAGAAGTCTTAAAACTACTGCAAAAAAGAGCCATTCAGCCAGTTACAACAGACCATTCAGAGCCCGGAATCTACTCAAGGTTCGTTTTGGTCCCCAAAAAGACGGGAGACTGGAGACCAATATTGGATCTCAGCAGACTCAACAAGTCTGTGAGGAAGACAAGATTCCGAATGGTCACTCTTCAGTCAGTTCTGCCCTTCTTACAGAAGGACAACTGGATGTGCTCAATAGATCTTCAGGATGCGTACTGTCACATAAAAATTCACAGACGCTCCAGGAGATTTCTCCGCTTTCGGCTGGGGTCCAGTCATTTCCAGTTCAGAGCCCTGCCCTTTGGTCTCACTACAGCCCCCAGAGTGTTCACCAAATGCATGGCAGTGGTCACGGCTCACCTGAGACGTCAAGGATTCCAGGTGTTTCCGTATCTCGACGACTGGCTCCTTTCAGCCACCACCAGGCATCAGCTTGTTCAAGCCAGGGACTACACAATAAATCTTTGTTCTCAATTGGGCATCTCGATCAACTTCGAAAAGTCATCCTTACCAGTCTATTACTTTCATAGGCGCAAACTTAAACACTGTTCGGATGTCAGCTACCCTTACAGATCAAAGAGTTTCAGACATTCATAGTCATGTCAGGATCATTCTAGCCAACAAGAAAGTACAGGCCAGGATGGTTCTAAAGGTATTAGGACTCATGGCTGCGGCCATTACTCTTCTTCCCCTGGCTCGCTTCTACATGCGCCTTCTTCAGTGGATGTTGTTCACTCAGTGGTCTTACCAACAACTTCCAATGCGTCACCAAATACTGGTGACACAGATTTGCAAGAATCATCTTGCTTGGTGGATCACTTCTCCCCAGATTCACCAAGGCAGACACTTTGTACCCCCATCCCCGGTAGCCACTGTCACCACGGATGCCTCCCTGATCGGGTGGGGGGGTCATTGTCAGGGCAGGATGGTTCATGGGACGTGGCAACCGTTCGAATACCACCTGCACATAAATGTCCTAGAGATGAGAGCAGTGCTTTTAACGTTGCAAGCCCTCAACGACTTTCTTCCCGTAGGGGCAATTGCAGTCCACACAGACAACATGTCTGTAGTTTGGTATATCAACAAACAGGGCGGAACCAAGTCCTACCCCTTGTGTCGAGAAGCGCTCAGACTTTGGCAATGGGCGATCTCCTCTCATCGGTTTCTGGTAGCAACGCACATCCCTGGGAAAACCAACATTTTAGCGGACAGATTGAGCAGAGCTATTCTCATGCCTCACGAGTGGTCTCTCAAGCAATCTATAGTGGAAGAGATTTTTCTGGAATGGGGTCGCCCATGTTGCGATCTTTTTGCTACTCCCCAAAACAGCAAATGCCCAGACTTCTTCTCTCTCTTCCCTCTGCCAGGCCATCCCCCCAGAGACGCACTGACCCAGGATTGGCCCCAGGGACTTCTTTATGCCTTTCCTCCATTTCCTCTGATCCCTCAAGTTATCCAGAAAGCAACCGTTTTGAGAGCCAAAATGATTCTCATTGCTCCTTATTGGCCTCGACAAATTTGGTTTCCGTTCCTCCATCATCACCTTTTGGTGCAGCTGTGGCATCTGGACCCAGTGCCAGATCTTCTGATTTACCAATCCGGTCAGCTGCACCGGTCTATCCCTTCTCTCAACCTCACAGTATGGTTGCTCCACTTCCTTCCTTAGCCAGGCTTCCTTTGATCTCTAACCCCGTTAGAGACATTCTAGTAGCTTCCTTAAAATCCTCTACTAGGAGGATTTATACAAGCAAATGGAAACGTTTCTCTTATTGGGCTAAAGCCAAGAATATTGATCCCTTCACTGCTCCAGTTCAGGCAGTTTTGGATTTCTTAGCTGAGATTTTTCATGCAGGCTCCTCTGCTTCCACAGTTAGAGTTCAATTGGCTGCTATCTCGAACTTTCATGTCGGGTTCGCAGATCACGATATTATGTCCCACAGGCTTTGTAGAGCCTTCTTGAAAGGAATTTTCCTCCTAAAGCCTCCAGTCAGGAGTCGTCCTCCTCAATGGGATCTAAATTTAGTGCTGACATCCTTGATTCTTCCCCCCTTCGAGCCAGCTGTTTCTTGCTCCCTGAAATTTCTTTCATGGAAAACCTTATTCCTAGTAGCTATTACATCGGCCAGGAGGGTGTCTGAACTTCATGCTCTATCTGTTCGACCCCCCTATTTGGTCTTTCACAAAGACAGAGTATCATTGAGAACTAATCCGACCTTCTTGCCTAAGGTCTCCTCAAAGACTAATTTGAATCAATCTATTGATCTCCCTGTATTTTTTCCAAACTATTCAAACAGATCGGAACAAAAACTACATTATCTTGATGTCCACCGCCAACTCAGATATTATTTGGACAGAACTAAACAATTTAGGAAATCCGATCAACTCTTTGTTTCCTATGCTGATAACAAGAAAGGCCTTCCTGTCTCAAAAGTGACCTTATCTAGATGGCTTTCTTCTGTCATCTCTGAAATTTATCGGCTCAGGGGAAAACAGCTGTGCTCAAAACCTAAAGCACATTCAACCAGAAGCTTAGCTACTTCTACAGCCTTTCAAGCTAGACTTCCTTTAGACACTATTTGTGCAGCGGCCACTTGGGCCACTCCTCATACTTTTGTTTCCCATTACAAATTGGACTTGGCCTCCAGGGACAGAGCCAGTTTTGGCTCTACAGTCCTCAAGAGTCTGTTCCATTGAGCCACCCAGGATAGAGGTGCTAGGGACGCGGTCCCATCAAGCAAGAATGAAGGCGAGATTGACAACTTAACATTGAGAAGTTATGTACCTACCATAACGTTCCATGTTAGTTGTCTTCTCTCGCCTTCTTTCTTGCGACCCTCCCTCCTTCCCCCAGGCCTGGACAGACCTTTTTCTACAAGGAATTATTATGCTGAAGACCATACAGAGCTGGTCCTTCTTCCATCCTGCAGGTTTTCTTTCTTCTTTCTTCCTTTGGGAAGTGTTTATGCTTGGTGCTATTGCCCTTTGTCATCAAACGAGATCTGGGTACTTACCGCCTTGCATCATGGGATATGGGGCTGCCTCGAGCTGGTAAAAGTGACTCTCGAGCTTAGCAAGTGCCGAGTCGGAGCCGAGGATCGGCTCCGAACCCATCAAGCAAGAAAGAAGGCGAGAGAAGACAACTAACATGGAACGTTATGGTAGGTACATAACTTCTCATTTTCTTTTATCCCTACAAATTCACCCTAGGCGCGGACACTTATCTAATTGCAGTAAAAAGATAAACAGTTCTCAGTTTTGCTGCTTTGGTAGCGTAGGGTTGGAAAGCACATCCCCCCCCTCCTTTGGTCAGGCAGTGTATCGCATCATTTCTGGAGGAATTTGTCTCCTCCTTCATTACGTACCTTCGACACAGTCCAATGAGTAGTTCCACCTGCATAGGCACTGCCCACAATGTGATGAATGCTGTATACCTGCTTGCCGAGGTAACAGCTGTTAAAAAAACTATTACTAAGGGCCTTTGGGAACACATCTCATTGTTGTGGAACTATTCCCTCAGTGACTGTTTCCTTCAGGAGTGAAATTAATATTGGAGTATTTGTTTTGCTGTGAAAGTTGCTGCTGAAGGCTTTGCAAAACAGAAACTGTAGTAGCTTGCGTAAGTGCATTTTTTTCCTGCTACTACAAATATAAATTTTTTTGCCAGTAAAAATGTTTCTGTAACCTTTTTCCTGTTTTGTGATTGTTGCGCTCGTAATCGTCATGCTTTACTAAGTGCCCAGTAGTGGAGGTGTCCCTACTGTTATAGTGAATATTTGCATCACTGCCCTTTCAGCGTTCCATCAGTTAGTTATAAGAAATACTCATAATCTGCTTAATTTATCTATTAACTTCCAAAACTGGTATGTTATTGATGTCTTTGTACATATGTGGCTTGGTGGGTTACTTGTTGCCTTTTGTAGTCGGTTAAAGCACTCTGTAATTGTTTACATAAAGCACTACACCATACACTGACTCCCATCTCCTGAGTTCAGCTGCTTTGATTCCCAGTCCGGATAAAGCTCTTTCGTCCATGGGGTCAATAAGCATAATTCAGGGATGTATGTTGTGTGGCCTGGCAAATTCTGCTGCAACTGTTCCATGAGTAATTTTACAGATAAAGGTCTCATCCGCTTTACTTAGGAACTTGATAGAACAACAGGGTTTGCATTAACATGAATTTTCTGACAGGGGTGAAGTCTTAAACACAACGTCTGTCATTATTTTCTAAACTCAATCTTTAGTGATTTGCCAGAGTAACACAATTATTTCAAAATGGAACAAATATATGAGACAAACATCTGTTAATTCAGCGAAAATCTGTACAGTTTCAAGGTATGCTTTCAGGGCACAAGTAATCAAGGACAAGTTAGCCTGTCTGTTCAGAAAAAGTGTGTGTATGAGTGAGTTATGTTCCTGTTTGTGTGTGCAAGTGAATGTGTGTATGAAAGCGAGAGAGACTGTGTGAGAGATCGATCTTGTGAGTGAATGCATGCATGAAAACAATGTATGTGTGTATATGAGAGTGAACAGTGAGATCAAGAGTGAGAGAGATTGATCTTGTGTGGTTGAATGCATGCATGAAAGCAGAATGTGTGTGTGTGTATGAGAGAAACAGTGAACAGTGAGAGCAAGAGAGAGAGATCGACCTTGTGTGGATGAATGCATGCACGAAAGCAGAATGTATGTGTGTCCATATGAGACAGTGAATAGTAAGATCGAAAGATATTGCGATCAATCTTGTGTGAGTGAATGCATACATGAGAGCAGAATGTGTGTGTGTGTGTGTGTATGAAAGCAGAGAATCAGTGTGTGTGTGTTTGTATGTATGAAAGAGAGAGTGAACAGTGAGACCGATCGAGATGTTATTTTACACTCGATGAGCAGCTCTTTTGCTGTTTAGTAAGTGTAAAATAAAAATAAATGTAACAGAAAAAAGTGTGTGTGTGTGTGTGTGTGTGTGTGTGTGTGTGTGTGTGTGTGTGTGTGTGTGTGTGAGGCGAGTGAAGTATTAGAGCGATCCCTGGAAGCAGCATCATTAGATAATATTAGTGTCTCTGGTTACATACTAGTGCAACAAGTATAAGAAAGTTGATGAGTAATTTAAATATTAAAAATATGAACCAGAATTGCGAAAACCTAGAAGTATATCTGCAGTTTTGCTGTGTTGCATTAACAGTTTCCAATGCCATAGTTAAAATAAATCATAGTTGAAATTTAGGCTGAAGTCTATATCTGAAGTTATTAAATGTCCTTGCTTAGCCAGACTATCCTGGTAAACAAATTTAAAATAAATAAATGAAAAAAAAAAGCTGACAAAGGAATAATCAGCAAATCTGTGCACTAATCACTCATTAGACTGCAAGGGGGATGTTTCTTATGACATAAAATAGGCTCCGCAAAAGCCCATTTTTACCCCTGGCGGATGTCAATTTACATGAAATTTACTTCAATAAACACTGTTTAAAATGAAAAACAATGTTTGAAATGTAATTCAATTAACTTAAAATTATTTTTAGGGACAGTAGAGTGTCCATTGCTCCAATTATACCCGGCTATCCTCACTGTACCCTTTCTTATCGTGATTACCCCTGTGGTAGCTAGATCTCAGGAGAATGATGAGCCCCCCATTCAATGTCCACTTACAAGTGATGTGTAGTTTGACCAGATGTGCATGATTAGGACTCACACATGGGACTATCATTATTGTCTGTCCCCACCCATAATCCCTTCTGTGCCATGATCACTTTTTCTCCACACACAGGTTTGCTATTTTCTATATTTATTTATTTGTTTGTTAATTTATTTCATTTAATTATTTATTTTGGATTTGTGAGGCAGAACAGCAGGGGATGCATAATTCATACTATGCAAGTGTCTGTGTTGTGTGTCACTAGTCACAGCAAGTGTAATATATTAACAACCGTCTGCAGTGAGGCTAATGTACCTGATTGCTGGGTAACTAACTTTAATAACCTACTTTGTAAACCTTCAAACAAAATAGAACTGTAGTGCTTGACATCAGATCCAAATGGACTTATTTTTGCGGCAGCCCTTGAGTACAAGGGCCTTTGTGATCTCCATAGATGCAGTATGAACTTCGAATCCAGTAGGTTATGTTTAATTGGTATGATTGTGATGAGCCACATTGCATGTTGGAGCATCTTCTCAGGTGAAATGGGCTAATGGAAATGCGTTTTGCTAAGTTTTGACTATGTGCTTTGCTAAGTTTTGACTATGACATCTTATTTGCTGGATGAGTTGACAAATTAAGTTACCTGCAGATTATAGTTTCATGAAAGTAGCATAACTGGTAAATCTGGACCCGATCTTCTAGTACTTTCAGCTGGTTAGCCCAAGACCTCCAAATTAAACATGATCTCTTAGTTTGGTAAGCTGTCATGATTTTGGAGGGGAGTGTCAGCATACTTTTCTTAGGGCCAGAATATGGCAGTGATATGTTTATTGTAGAAGTATCCATCACAGATGTATGCAAAATTATTATTAAGCCTTGAACTGTGGAGCTGTGAGGCAATGAGCTTAACCGCATATTCAGCGTACTGTCCATTTGGGACTTCATAGATGAGATAATGAAGTTGTGGGCCTAAAATAATAAATACCCATTAAATAGCGTAAAGTATGTACCTTTCTTTTAAAGTGTATTGTAATTGCTTGGTTTGTTTTATGATAAAAGCAAAGAGAAAATGCACATACGCATATGGAAGTGTGTGTGTTGTAGGAGGGTTTGGTGAGTGCATATATTTTCTTTGTTACAAATGAAAGCTTTTAGAATAGCCCCAGAAGAATAAATATTTTTTTGAGGGAGGGCAACACTGTCAGATTGTGTCTGTCTTTATTGGCACTGGGACAGATGGCATTGGAGACTTGGTCATCATCCAGTATCTCTCTTGTTTCTCTCTCTCTCTCTCTAGATATATATCTATATATATATATATATATATATATATATATATATATATATATATATAGCTACACATAGATAAATGTGTGTGTGTGTGTGTGTGTGTGTGTGTATATATGTGTGTGTGTATGTATGTGTTTTATATATATATATATATATATATATATATATATATATATATATATATATATATATATATATATATATATAAAACCATGGCCTCAAGCTAAATGCCAAAAAAAGCGCATAGTCATCCCCTTTGGAAAAAACAAAGTACCCACAAACTACCACATAGGTGGTAGCCCCCTAAATACGGAAGACGTAATAAGGGATCTGGGGACCCAAGTAGTAACCTCTCCTTTGATAATCACATTGCCAAAGTGGTTAGAAAATCCTATGTGGCCCACCTAATCACAAAAGGGTTTGCATCCAGATCGAAAGAGGTCATTGGGCCCCTCTATGCTAAGTGTTTTCATGACATAGTTGGTGGCAGACAGCCATGGCTTAAATTAAATGCTGTGATAGTTGGAGTTTTAAAGAGTTTTATATGGTTCTTTTGAAACAAATATAGACTAAGCTAAAACAAGGAACCAAGAACAAATACTGGTGAGGTAAGTTGGCCATGTATACATGATGTAGTCTGGAGATTGTTAGGTGGACAGCACTGTTTCATCTGAATGGCAGTGAATTGGCATTGTGACTGATTACAAACTGTGTTGTCTTTTTTGTGTGTTCACTGATAATCTGAAATTTCACGGCTTGCATTTTTATCAGTGGCTGTGGAAGATGCTGCCTTACCCATAGACTTTTTTTGTTCTGCATTGTGTAATATGCATGCAGTAAGTTTATTGTGATTTGAAAGTGCTAACTGAAGTAACCCTGTAATAGTTAAAACTGTATTGTTCATCGTACAGGGTGTGGTTTGCTGTGGGTAGGTGAATCCTTTGACAAATGTTTGTTGTGCAGGGTGTTGTCAGAGCCTGTGCAGTCACTCGAAGTTAAAAAGTATGAAAGGGTTTTGTATTTTTCTTTGTGTTCATTTTTTTGGTATTACATAGTCCCCCATACACACTGGGCATACATGAGGGCTTGCACTCCTGGAAAACATTATAATCTCATTTTTTTCTTCTTTAAATGTTGTTGGGGTATATTTTGTGCCAGACAGTTCTGATGCATGTTGTTTTGGTGGCTGTTTCTGCATGAGCTATCACTCATCAAGCTCTGAATCAATAATTTGACATAGATCTGCACAGCCTATATAGTATACTGACAAAATGAATGCAGCATTACATTGAATAAATTAAGGAAATTATGTATGGCCTTGCCACTGTTTTTATCACTAAGTGGGATTTTTACCCAATCTAACCCTTTAGACCTCAAATATATTTACCATAGCAGCCTTATAATTGCAGTCTCTATTGCTAAAGCTGGGGTCTACCTGCCATTTCAGGTACACTATCACAGGGACCCATGTAACGTTTAATGGTTTACAGGGGACATACAGTCTACATATCCCGGACAGCCCTTCTCCACCTACATACACAGTCTGTCATGGGGATGTTACCATATCCAGATAAATATATGGACGCCACTAGAGTAAACCATTGTCAATGAACACCCTCAGCCTTTGCTTTGGGGCAATAGTGCAGAGAGCAGTTCCATGTCATTCCCCAAAAATGAGAGGAGATGTAGAAAGCAATGTTAAGTTGTCTATCTCGCCTTCATTCTTGCTGGATGGGTTCGGAGCCGATCCTCGGCTCCGACTCGGCCACTCTAAAAGCTCGAGAGCTAGTTCCACTGGCTCAAGGCTCCCCTATATCCCACAATGCTAGGCGGTAACTCCTCAGATCTCGTTTGCCGCTACAGCAATCGAGGTGCGTTCCTACCGGCTCAGGTTAGTTTTTGGTAAAGAAACTAGTTTTTCTTAGCTTTTTTCCCCTTTTTTTTAAGTTAGTTTTTCTAATTAGTTATATTGTGAAGTAGTTCCATCCCATTCCCTGTTAATTTCCCTCCTTTTCCAAAAAAATTCTAGAAATTTTCCCTCGGGCCCTAGGCCCAGTCCCTCCCTTCCTAGTAGTGAGTGACTGTGTTTTGTAGGGATTTTATTTCTAATAGTTTCTAACTTAATTTAAATTACTTTAATTTATTTCTAAGTGTAATCGGTGTGCGTGTGTTTGTGTGGTTGCACTTTTCCCTTAGACATGTCTAAGGAATCAAAGGTCTCAGGCTTTAAGAAGTGTGACTCGTGCTGTCAGAAGACGTCTCTGACAGATGGTCACACTTCTTGTGTGTACTGCCTGGGACCTTTGCACCTGCAGGACTCATGTGCTGTTTGCCATGGCTTCAGCCCTAGAGTCCTGCAGGAGCGAAAAAATAAACTTTTTTTAAGGGGCTTATTAAAGCCTGAGGGTCCCTCGACTCAGTCTTCGGGGAAACCCTCTAAGCCTCCCAGACCTTCAGCTCCAGCCTCTGAGCCGTCTTCTGGAGGTCCTAAGGCTATTCGAACATCGGCTCCTGCCGGAGCCGATGAATCTCGAATTCAAGTCCCTACGATGTCCTCGGCTCCGGCCGGAGCCGAGGAAGACATAACTGAGTCGGCTCCGATCAAGTTGTCGGAACCGACATCTAGAAAAAGGTCCCGATCTCCATCTATCGGTTCCGTTCATTTGGCTCCAGCATCACCTTTGCTGTCTGAACGGAGCCATAGATCCCACTCTTCTAGGTCTTCCAGGTTATCGGACCATGACCTTCAGAGAGTAGTGAGTCGACTTCTTAAGTCCGAGGCACTAGCCCAGATGCTTCAAAGTCCGACTCAGCAGTCGAGAACTATTCCCATCACTCAAAATGTTCCTCCTCTGACTCTTTTGAGTTCGGAGTCGGGGCGGCTCGGACCCGAGACTGTGGTGGCGTCGGAACCGATACCTTTGTCTTCGGTTCCGTCGTCTGCTCCGATGTCTTCCTTGGAAGAATCTCGGCGCCGGACTTCCCTCGTCGGCTCCGAGGGGGCGAGTGGCATCGGACCCTTGTCCGACCCCGCTCTCCCTCTCGGTGCTTCGGCGCTGGTGAGTTCGCTCCAACATCAGCCTCGGAGCCATCACTGTCGGTGCCGGGGGAGGTTTTCCGTTTTTCGGAACGGAGACCTCTGGCTCTGCCTAACAGGGGTGCCTTCGAGGTCATGAGGAGCGTGTTAGAACCAGGTTCAACTCCACAGTCGGCTCCTTCTACCCCTCCCCCCATGGTGCCTCCGGTGATTTCTACTCACTCTCTCATCCCCGACCGTAGAGAGCCAGCTCCTCAAGTTTCCCCAGTGGGGATCTCCTCCTCTTCCGAGGCCTCTCCTGACCCAGTAGGAGAGCCCCCTAGGAAGAGGCAGTGCAAGAGGAAGCACATTGACTCCCCTGAGTCTGTCACCTCTGACACTGATTTAGAGGATTCTGAAGGTTCCCCTCATTCCCCCTTCTGAAGATGTCTCCTTTGCAGACATCCTTGAAATCTTAAAACAGAGGGGGAATTGGCCATCCCTCAGCCCTTCAGAGGATGAATCAGTGTATCTTGAGGCGTTTGGCTCTCATCCTTCCACCTCCTGGGTATCCCCTCCCTTTGACCCCCTTATGCAAGTGGTGGCAAAGAAGGCTTGGGCGGCTCCTGATTCAGTGGAACCCACCCCCAGGAGACCATCAAAATTCATTACGGCCCGCAAGGACAAAGAATTTTTGACCAAAGGCGTCTCTGTTGATGCTATGGTGGTGGCTGCGGCCACCAAGAAGGAGTTAGCTGATCCTTCGGTGCCTGTTCATCCTCCTAACAAGGAGTCTAGGTCGATGGACAGGTACGGGAAGCGGATGTTCTCGTCAGCGACCTTTACTATGAGATCGCTGAATTACCTGTGTCATTTTACTCGTCTTCAGAGGGACTTGCTCAAGGAAGTGAGTGAAATGTTGAAGGACCCAACAGCTGCGGGTTTTCAGGATAGAATGAACTCTCAGCTGGCAACCCTTAATTCTATAACTAACTCCTCCATGCGCCTCCTTTCATATGCGGCGGATGGAGCAAGTAGAGCAGCAGGTACAGGTGTAGCCTTGCGTAGGCACGCCTGGATGCGGCTATGTAACTTTGCGGACCCTTTCAAGGCGTCCTTCACTAATTCCCCCTTTGATGGATCATCCCTTTTTGGTCCTCAAGTGAAGGAAACCCTGACTAGGTGCGCGACTGATGGCAAAACTCTCTCTGCCGTCGGAGTCCGTTTTTCTACTCCTTCTAGGCCTTACCCCAAAGGCCAGAAGAGTGGAAAGATGTGGTTCCGCAAACAATCTCAAGGAGATTTGCCTGACGCACAGAGTCGATTCCCCTCTAGAGGCAGGGGGGGGGAACAATAATGGTAGACACCGTCCTAGAGGCAGAGGGGGCCTGCAGAATCAGGGCAGTCGAGAATCCTTTTCCGACAAGCCCTTTCAGCATCCCTGAGGTGTTGCCCGACTGTCCACCTTCGGAGGCAGTCGGGGGAAGATTGTCACTGTACCCAGAAGCCTGGCTATCCCTAACTCAAGACAAGTGGGTACAGTCTATCATTTCCGAAGGCTACAGAATCCCCTTCTTTTTCATTCCGAAGCAATCCAAAAAATCCCTTCCAGACGTTCCACCCAGTCAAAGGGAGCAAGCAGCATTAGAAATTTCAAAGCTGCTCGCAAAAAGAGCCATTCAACTAGTTCCAGCAGACCAAACAGGATCCGGAATCTACTCCAAATTCTTTTTGGTTCCAAAGAAAACAGGGGACTGGAGACCCATTCTGGATCTCAGCAACTTGAACAAGTTTGTCAAGAAAACAAAGTTCCGGATGGTCACGCTGCAGTCCATTCTACCCCTTCTGGGGCGGGACAACTGGATGTGCTCGATAGATCTCCAGGACGCGTACTATCACATCAGAATGAGTCGACGCTCCAGGATCCGCTTCAGGCTGGGAACCTGTCATTTTCAATTCAGAGCCCTGCCCGTTGGTCTCACTACAGCCCCCCCGAGTGTTTACCAAATGCATGGCAGTGGTAGCTTCTCATCTGAGACGACAAGGATTCCAGGTGTTTCCTTATTTAGATGACTGGCTCCTTACAGCCCCCACCAAGCATCTTCTACTTCTCGCCAGAGACTACACCTTTCACACATGTCAGACACTAGGCATTTCAATAAACTACGAAAAGTCTGTCTTGTCGCCTTGTCATGTTATTACTTTCATAGGAGCAAATCTAGACACAGTCAATATGTCAGCCAGACTCACAGAGCAGAGAATAGCAGACATACACAGACAGGTCTCTCTTGTCCTGCAGAGCAACAAAGTCAGAGCCAGACTGATCCTGAAAGTCTTAGGGATTATGGCAGCGGCCATCCCCCTTCTACCATTAGCTCGCTTCCATATGAGAATTTTACAATGGATGCTTTTCACACAGTGGTCTTACCAAAGACTTCCGATGTCCCATCCTATTCGGATAACTCAATCGTGCAAGAATCATCTCTCTTGGTGGATCACTTCTCCCCAACTCCTCCTAGGGAGACCTTTCGTCCCTCCCCCTCCGGTTGCTACAGTGACAACGGACGCCTCCCTGATCGGGTGGGGGGGGCGCATTACCAGGGCAGGACAGTCCAGGGCATGTGGCAACCGTTCGAGTGCCACTTGCACATAAACGTCCTAGAGATGAGAGCAATGCTTCTAGCGTTGCAAGCTTTACAAGACTCTCTTCCCAAGGGAACTATAGCAATTCAGACAGACAACATGTCTGTAGTGTGGTACATCAACAAACAAGGCGGAACCAGATCTTACCCCCTATGTCGAGAGGCACTCAGACTGTGGCAATGGGCGATTTCTTCTCTGCGATTTCTGTTAGCAATGCACATCCCCGGGAAGTCCAATGTGATTGCAGACAAATTGAGCAGAGCTATTCTAATGCCTCACGAGTGGTCTCTGAAGAATTCAGTGTTGGAGAAAGTTTTTCGAAAGTGGGGCCGGTCTTGCTGCGACCTTTTCGCTACTCCCCAAAACAGCAAGTGCAACGATTTTTTCACCCTCTTTCCCCAACCAGGCCACCCCAGCAGAGACGCTCTAGTGCATGTTTGGCCCCGGGGACTTCTGTATGCTTTTCCTCCCTTCCCACTGATATCTCAGCTGATACAGAAAGCCATCGCTCAGGAAGCTTCCATGATCCTCATTGTCCCTTACTGGCCTCGACAGGTTTGGTTCCCATTTCTCCACCGTTATCTGTTGGAGCAACCTTGGCATCTGGACCCAGTTCCAGACCTCTTGACCCATCAGTCGGGTCAGTTGCTCCACTCCCTTCCCTCTCTGAACCTCACAGCGTGGTTCTTCCAATTCCAACTTTAGCCAGGCTTCCTCTGATATCTCACTCAGTTAGAGATATCTTGATAGCCTCTCATAAATCTTCCACTCGGAAGATTTATTCATAGCAAGTGGAAATGTTTTTCCTATTGGGCGCAGTCAAAGAATATAGATCCTTTCACTGCTTCCATTCAATCAGTTCTAGACTTTCTAGCCGAACTTTTCCACTCAGGTTCGTCTCCTTCTACCATTAGAGTTCAATTGGCAGCAATTTCGAACTTTCATGTTGGAGTATCAGAATCCTCCATTATGCCTCACAAACTCTGCAAAGCCTTTTTAAAGGGAGTTTTTCTCCTCAAACCACCCATCAGAGATCCTCCTCCCCAATGGGATCTCAACTTGGTTCTGACGTCCTTAATTCTTTCCCCCTTTGAACCTGCGGCTTCATGTTCATTAAAGTTACTTTCTTGGAAAACACTCTTTTTAGTAGCTATCACTTCAGCTAGAAGAGTCTCTGAACTCCATGCTCTGTGTAGTCGACCCCCTTATCTTGTATTTCATAAAGATAGGGTGTCCTTACGTACTAACCTGTCTTTTTTGCCCAAGGTAGCTTCACTGTCAAATTTGAATCAAACCATTGAGCTTCCTGTTTTCTTCCCTAATTATTCTAATAGGTCAGAACAAAAGTTACACTGTTTAGATATTCATCGCTAACTCAGGTACTATTTGGACAGGACCAAACAATTCAGGAAATCTGACCAACTGTTTGTTTCTTATGCAGAAGGTAGAATGGGCCTTCCAGTTTCCAAAGTGTCTCTCTCTAGATGGCTTACTTCGTTGATTACCCTAGTGTATGAGATAAGACATCAACAGTTGCCATCCAAACCCAGGGCTCATTCAGCTAGAGCATTAGCCACTTCTATAGCTTTCCAAGATAGGCTGCCTATTGATTCGATTTGTTCTGCAGCTACTTGGGCTTCTCCCCATACCTTCATTTCTCATTATAAGTTGGACTTGGCCTCTAGAGACCGAGCCAACTTTGGCTCCACTGTACTCAAGAGTCTGTTCCGATAGGCCACCCGGGACAAGGTGCTAGGGACGCAGTTCCATCCAGCAAGAATGAAGGCGAGATAGACAACTTAACATTTAGAAGTTATGTACCTACCACAACATTCCATGTTAGTTGTCTTCTTCTTGCCTTCTTTCTTGCGTCCCACCCTCCTTCCCCCTAACCAGGACAGACCTAGAGGAGTTTTTCTTTGTTCCTTATGGAATTTTCTTGCTGGCCTTAGCTTTCAAACGAGATCTGAGGAGTTACCGCCTAGCATTGTGGGATATAAGGGAGCCTTGAGCCGGTGGAACTAGCTCTCGAGCTTTTAGAGTGGCCGAGTCGGAGCCGAGAATCGGCTCCGAACCCATCCAGCAAGAAAGAAGGTGAGAAGAAGACAACTAACATGGAACGTTATGGTAGGTACATAACTTCTAATTAGGGCACATGAAGGGCTCCAAAGCTGTCATGTGTTCAGTTTCTTAACATGGAAGCCTCTTTTTTTGTCTTATTCTTTTCTAACTTTTTTTTTAATAAAGCTCATGTCAACTCATCATGATCAGGTTATCTGTCAGAGGATGCAGAAGTACAGAACAAACATTCCCCTAAAAATGAATGTCCACCTCTTAATCGAAATACACAAAGTATTATAAAATAGCAAACACAAGTTAATTTAGTGCTTGTCAAAATACTTGAAACCAGTGTTTGTTATGCATACAGTATGTGGTGGTGCATTTCCGAAGTGTGTGTAGTTATATAATATTATAATATATTATTTTTTGTCGTCTGTTAAACGGGAAAGTCCACTGGGTTGAAAACCCATTTTCATTGGAGGTCCGGGTAGAAAAGCTCCAGTTATAGCAATCAGAAATATATAAACATGTATAAGCAATCAAAAATGCATAAACTAGACTTATTACAACAACTTTTCTAAATAATGATAGTACATTTTTTAGGAATTAAGATAAGTTGCAAGAAGTACATAGTTAGATTTTAGTAGTGTACATGGATATTTTTGTGTGACTACAGGTATGAGGAAAAGACAAATGGGTACAATATTTGTAAAGAAGGAAAGGAAAAAACAAAAATAGATTTTATCAGTGATATTGACACAAAAGCCAAGGATGTGCAGAAATGGAGTTTAGACAAGTATAAAAGAGGTCTAATTCACACAGGATTAACTTGTAACTGAAGGGTGTCAAATATTTTCAGGTTTTAAATATAACTTAAGGAGGTCTATGATTTTGTGAGCAGGGGCATGTCAGTTTATTAAGAGTTTATTAAGGAAGTGATTTTTTAGGGTGAGTTTGAAGTTAAGGAATCTAATTGAGTGATAGTGGGTGGGTAGAGTGTTCCAGAGTTTAGAGATAGCATGTGAGTATAAGCTTTGTCTAGCCCTTTTATGGGCTTTGTAAATGCTTAAGAGTAGTTTGATAGTGGATCGAAGATGTTCTTCATCTCACATTGCTGCAGTCCTTACATATGGGTAGTCCGCTGTCCTCGGTCGGCCCGAATACCAAAGTATTAGGCTGACGTCGGTCAAGGCGCTTAAGACTGACATCAGGACGTCAGGGTACAAATGCGCATGACCGACGTCATAACCTCAGTCTTTTTTGCCGCATGGTCCGATGCAGAAGCAGCGTTGCAAGTGCCGTTTGGCGTTCTGAAATTTTTCGAGTTCGGAGTTTCAGACCGAATCAAAGTTGGCTAAGTACCCCGTTGGGGAATATTTTGGTTTTTTCTTGCCTCAGTGTTTTACCGGATGTCAGAAAAAGTGAATAACTGTATTTCTTGTGGAAACAGATACCGCATAGGGATTATCATTCTTTGTGTATTCCTTGTTTGGGGCCTGAGCACGACGTTGTTGGGTGTCGCTTTTGTGCTAGGTTCAATAAGCGCACTATTAAGTGAAGGTTAGATTGTGCTAGGCTGGTCTTCGGGAAGTGGTGCAATTATAATATGCCGTCGGATTCTCCGGCGTCCGCTTCTTCGAAGAAGCGCTAAGACAAAGCTGTTAAACCCAGGCAAGATGAGTCGTCCGTTCCGGATGCCGGTTCTTTAGAGGCGTCAGTGGAACCGGTGGTTCCGACGGAGGCTTCTCTGGAGTCCCAGGGGGAGACTTTGATTTTGCAGGATGTGGCCTCTCAGGAGGCAGGTCAGGCTGAAGGGGCTTCTCAGGTTACTGTACTCCCCTCCCTTCCTAGGGTGGTTAGGCCCTCTCCTTCTGTTTCCAAGGCTTCTCCCAGAGGCAGGCCAGGTTTAGCTTCTGTTGGTGTCACTCCTAGTTCAGCAGGGTCTGTGCCCAAGAAGCACATGCTTAAAATGGCAGAAGATTTGATTACTCTGATTAGAGGTTCTTTGCCCCCTCCTGATAAGAGGCCTAGGGTGGAACCAGAGTTGGGGAGTTTGGAGCAGGCTTCGGATGTTTCAGAGTCTTCGGCTGAAGACTTGCAGGAGTACTCTCCTTATTCTGATTCTGATGCAGATGATTCGACTCCTTCTGCTTCTCCTCCAGAGGATTTTTCTTTTTCAGAGACTCTTCATTCCATGAGGGAACATTTTAAGTGGGAAGGTCAGGACTTCTCTGATTCCAGGAAAAGGCTTAGGGAATTTTTGCTTTTACCCCAGCATAGGCCCTTGGCTATACCCCCTGTTCTGAATGTTGTGGAAGATGTGTTTGCAGAGGCTTCACTTAATCCTGATTCTCTGCCTCCTGCTCCTGTTAAACCGGATAGGTATTACAGGGTGCCTGAGGCTCATAAATATCTTTATAAGAGTCCTAGGGCGGACCCAGAAACTGTTAGTCAGGGACCTAAGGGTGTCAAGGCCTCTGTTGTAAAAAATCCGGTGCCTCCAGATAGAGGCCAGAGCTTTGGATAGATGGGGAAAGAAAGTCTATACATCTTCTACTTTAGCTATGAGGGCTTTGAATTGCCAGTTTCATATGTTGAAATATCAAAACTATCTTCTTTCCCAATTGAAGTCTAAGGTGGATGCTCTGGCGGAAGGCATTGAGTGTAAAGAATTACAAGATTTGGTGCATGTCTCTGAACAGGTGGGTAAGCATTCTTTACAATGTGGTTTTGATGCTGTACAGGCCTCGTCTAGGGTGGCTGCCACTGGTTCAGTTCTTCGAGCACGCCTGGCTGAGGGATCAGAATTTATCTGACCATGTTAAGACAAGGATTTTGGATGCTCCTTTACAGTCTGATGTGTTGTTTGGTTCACCTGTGGAGTCAGTCTTGAAGAAAATGGAAGACAAGGCTAAGTCTATGCAGGCTGTTAAAGATTTTTGCAAGTTCAGCCTCCAAGTTTAGTAGGAATTGGCCTGCTAAGGGGTGGGCGTATCCTTCTTATGATTCTCAGTCTAGGGGTAGATCTAGGCGTGGTAGGGGCAGAGCTCAGAGTTCTTTCAGGCCTAGAACAGGGAGTTCACCTGCACAATCTTCGGTGAGGGCAGGGGCCAGTCCTTTCGTAAACAGGCCCAATGACCTACCTTTTCAGCTGCCAGATCCTTCTTGCCTGGCAGCACCTTTGGGAGGAAGGTTGGCACTCTTCAAGGAAAATTGGAATTTGATTACCCAAGACAAATGGGTATTGGATATCATACACCAAGGTTACAAGTTTTATTTCCATACCTTGCCTCCTTTCAAAGGCATGCCGGACGTTCCTCCTCAGCAAAGACTAGAGGCTCACAAACAAATTTCTCTGCTACTTCAAATAAGGGCCATACAACCGGTCCCTCTGCCAGAAGTGGGCCTAGGATTTTATTCTCGCTTGTTCCTAGTACCAAAGAAAGGGAACACGTGGAGACCAATTTTGGATTTATCTATCCTCAACACATATCTGGACATTCCCAAGTTCAAAATGTTGACGTTACAACAGCTTTTACCTCTGCTGGGCAAAGATCACTGGATGGTGACTCTGGATCTCAAGGAGGCTTACCTTCATGTTCCTATCAGGCTCAGTTGCAGGGAGTATCTGCGTTTTCGGGCTGGGACTTCTCATTATCAGTTCTCTGCATTGCCCTTTGGCTTATCTACTGCACCCAGAGTGTTCACGAAGGTTCTGGCTCCAGTGATAGCTTTCTTCAGGCTAAGAGGAATACAAATCTATCCTTATTTGGACGATTGCCTGATTCTGGCCCAAGGAAAGGACGAACTTCTTCATCATTTACAGTATGTGATAGCAGTGTTAAGATGCCTGGGGTATTCTGTGAACGAAATAAAGTCCAGTCTAGTACCCTCTTAGGACATGTGCTTTCTGGGTGTGAGGCTGAATACAGCATCCCAGATGGCCTTTTTGACCCCGGACAAACAAAAGAATCTTTCTCTTTACTTCCATCAATTGTCTCGTCAGTCCAGGCTGACTGCAAGGACAGTCCTTCAAGCCTTGAGGTTCATGGCATCTTGTATTCTGGTACTTCCCAATGCCAAACTGCATATGAGGAAGCTACAATGGTATCTCAAAAATGTATGGACACAGCACTGCCAAGATATGGACACTGTCATCCAGATAATACCTTGCATTCAAAAGGAATTTTTGTGGTGGGCCCAGGAATGTCACCTAAACAAGGGACTCTCTGTGACCCGGCCAGAGGCGAGTCAGATTCTAACGACAGATGCCTCAGACAAAGCTTGGGGAGCTCATCTAAATGGAAAATGGGTACAAGACACGTGGCCTGCCAGACTTCAACATCTGCATATCAACTTGAAGGAGATGTTAGCAGTCCAGTTTGCATTAATAGCTTTCAAGGATTTACTTCTTCCAGGGCAGGTGTTGGTTCTAACAGACAACACAACTGTCATGTGGTACATCAACAAGCAAGGGGGAACGCATTCTTATCCTCTATGCAGACAAGCAATGATTTTGTGGGAGACTGCTCTCAGTTTACAGCTCAATCTTCAGGCAAGGTTTCTGCCAGGAGCACAGAACTCCTTAGCAGATGTGTTGAGCAGACAAATTATGGATCCCCACGAGTGGAAATTGGATCCTCATGTATTTCAGAAATTGACAGTGTTATGGGGAACTCCAGACATAGATCTGTTCGCTTCTCCACTAAACTACCAGCTGCCAAAGTTTTGCACAAAAAGGTTTCATCCCACAGCCTGGAAAGTGGATGCTCTCTCATTCAATTGGAGCAATCTTCATGTGTATGCCTTTCCACCTCTGCCTCTCCTCCCAAAGGTACTCCTAAAGGTCAGACAGGACAAGCCAAACATGATTTTAATAGCTCCAGATTGGCCTCGACAGCACTGGTACCCATTACTGAGAAGTCTGGCAGGAGCCTCCATGGCCTTTGCCTTCGATTCCTCACCTGCTGTCTCAGGAGAACAGTCATTTACTCAATGTCAAACTTCACTCTCTACATCTAACAGCCTGGCATATTCTGTTTTAAACCCTGGAAGGTCTCAGCTTCCACAGCAAGTTTTGAATGTTATTTTGGAGGCCAGAAGGCCTAGTACAAGGAAAGTGTACGCAGATAAATGGAGGAGATTTTTATTTTGGAGTACAGCAACGGACTTTGATGTTTCTAAGCCTAATTTAAGTGTGGCTCTTCAATACCTTACTGAGTTACTGGACAAAGGTTTGTCCTTCTCCTCTATTAAGGTTCATGCTGCAGCAATTTCTGCTCACTATGACTGTGACCCACCATTGTTTTCTCATCCTTTGTTTAAGCAATTCCTTAGAGGGGCAAAGAATATAAGACCCCCACGTAGAGCTCCTACTCCTGCTTGGGATCTCAATTTTGTGTTGGAGAAACTCACTCTACAACCTTTTGAGCCTGCAGCTACTGCCGAGTTGAAATATTTATCATGGAAGACTGCTTTTTTGTTGGCCATTACCTCTGCGAGAAGGGTTTCTGAATTACAGGCCTTTATGGCGGTTGAGCCTTTCTTAATTTTCCATAAGGATAGGGTATCTTTGCGTACTAATCCTTCCTTTATGCCTAAAGTGGTTTCTAGTGTGGCTTTAAACCAAACTATTCATTTGCCTACTTTTTATGCAAACCCCCAAAATAAAGGGGAAAAGATTTTACACACTTTGGATATACACAGGCAGTTGCGATATTATTTGAGCAGAACTAAAGGGTTCAGGCAGTCTCAGCAGTTGTTTGTTTCTTTTGCTTTGGGTTCTCAGGGCAAACCTGTTTCAAAACAAACTATTTCTAAGTGGATTGGTTTTTGTATTGCTTTCTGTTATTCCCATCATGGTAAGGAAATTCCAGCTGGGATTAGGCCTCATTCCACTAGGGCTACTGCCAATTCTACAGCTTTTTTAAGGGGGGTGGCTACTAAAGATATTTTGGAGGCAGCTACTTGGAGTTCAGTGCATACTTTCTCTAAGCATTACCACCTTCCACTTTACTCTAAATCTAGGGCTGGATTTGCCACTGCAATTTTACAGGGCATTTTGGCAGCTCCTAATGCTTTATAGTTTTGCCATCCTCCCTTTCCTCTGCTTTGGGATTCTACCCATATGTAAGGACTGCAGCAATGTGAGATGAAGAACATAGTACAGTTTTGTACCTACCATAAATGTAGATGTTCGAAGATCCACATTGCTGCAGTCCAATTTACCCTCCCTCCTTCCCCTCTGTAGTTAGGGGCGGTTGTGTGGTTTAGGTTGTGAATATTGTAAATATTGTAAATATGATTAGTGCAGGGGTGGTTGGTTGTTTTTTGCTGTCTTTTGGTTTTGGCCTATCTTTTTAGGGCCTTCTGACATCTGGGGCAAGAAAAGACTGAGGTTATGACGTCGGTCATGCGCATTTGTACCCTGACATCCTGATGTCAGTCTTAAGCGCCTTGACCGACGTCAGCCTAATACTTTGGTATTCGGGCCGACCGAGGACAGCGGACTACCCATATGTAAGGACTGCAGCAATGTGGATCTTCGAACATCTACATTTATGGTAGGTACAAAACTGTACTTTTTCTGGTGGGGGTGTAGAATTGTAAGATTGAGTGGAGAGATGGGAACTTTTCTTTATTGTATATTACTTTATGGGCTAGTGTTAGCTGGGTGTCTTGAAGGAAGTGAGGGAATTCAAGCCAGTTTAGTTCCTTGATTGCTAATTAGTTGCTAGTGAATTTTGTTACTTTATAAGGACATGGTTGTAGTTGGTAAGTGATGTGTGCAGATCAGTAAAAATGGGGGAACCATAGAAGAGGGATGGGAGCAGGAAGGTATTGGCCAGTTTTATTTTTGTGGGGGTATCCGTGTATAATTTCTGGGTGTAGTTTACCAATTTTAAATGTTTTTTTTTTTTTTTTTTATAGCATTTAGAATATGTTGCTCATAGGATAGCTTGTCATTGACAGCAATATCTAATAGTTTTGCTGACTTTACTACTTCAATTTCAGTCCTATTGAGGGAATAAATCTTAAAATCATGTAGAGGTGGTTTATAAGAGAAAAGTAATAGTTTGGATTTCTTGGGATTTATTTAACCACGATTCTGTGTTAGTAAAGGCCTTTTGTGTTATTTTTTTTGAAGGTTGGAGGAGTTATTGGAGGAGGATATGATTGTGGAATCATCAGCATATTGGATTAGTGAGCTCTGTAGAGAGAGTGAAGATCATTTATGTACACGCTAAAAAGCAAGGGTCCTAGTATAGACCTTTGTGGAGCACCTGTTTTATTGATTGTGTAACTAGATTGTTTGTTTTGCCATCTTAGTGATTGTTGTCTGTTATTCAGGTAGCTAGAGAGCCAATTAAGGGTATGTTGGATCATCCTAGAGCTGTAAGCTGCTGAAGAAGTTTAATGTGTGATACTGTGTCGAATGCTTTTGACAGGTCCAGTAAGAGCACTGATGTTAATAGACCTGTGTGCAAAGCCTTGTTCACAGCATCAGTAAAAGAGAATAGGACTGTTATAGCACTGTGTGGTGGATGGAATCCATGTTGGGTATGGGCAAGTAGATTGTCATCACAAAGGTATTTTAGTAACTGATGTATACATTTCTCTAGTATTTTAGATAATGGGGGAGAGAATTATGCAATAGGGTTATAATGGATTTTTTTCCAGATCTGAGGGATTTTAGACTCTGAGATAGACCTATTGAGTTGGATTCTGATAAGATAAGTTATTGCTTTGGCACCAAGTTTCAAATATTTGGAGGGGAGATTGTCTGCAGATAAGGAGCTTGGTCTTAATTGGTTTAATAGTTTGAGAATGAGAGAGGTGGGCACAGGTTTTAGGTTGAAAGTTTGGATTGTTTGGGTGCTGTCATTTAGATTATTGTGGAAAGTGGGGTGTGTCCTGAAGCCATTAGGAGTTGAGGTGTTTATCTTATTATTTTGGAATTCTTTGGTTTTGGGTGAGGTTCCTTGACAAGTGTAGCAATGCTATCCTTAAAGTGGGAGGTGAAAATGTGGGCTATTTGTTGTGGGTCTTTATCTGGAAAAGGTGATGGGTTTTGTATTGTACCAGGGTTAAGGAGTGAAGAGACTGATTTCCAAAAATTTTTTTGGGGGGTGTTTCTTGAACTCAATACATGTTGAGAAGTAGTTTTTCTTATCATTTTTGACTAGTTTTTTGCTGCATTGCAAAAATGAACTTAATTTCATTTGCTAGAGTTTTGTGTTTTCTGCCATTCTTTCTAGGCTTGGTCCCTTGATCAAAACATTTTTTAGTTAGTTTAGTAAACCAGGTAGCATGACTGGTTTTATTCTTCTATATTGGAGTAGCGCTGACATATTTATGATCTTAAGGAAGGTATTATTAAAGTAGTGTACTGCTTTTCCTAATGGTAAAGATTTCACTGGAGTCCAGTTATGGGTGTTTAGAGCATTGTTGAATGTTATAAGGTTAAAATTTGTTAGGTGTTTGGCTGCTCTATATGAGTGGTGTTTTGGAACCTGTGTATGCATTCTATGAGGGAAGATAGGTAGATGGTCACTGAGAATATTGGAGAGGGTACCAGTGTTAGAATACCTTTGTGGGTCTGAAACTAGGATCAAATCTAAGGTTGATTCTGGCTGATTGTTTAGTATTCGTGTGGAGGATGTAACCAGTTGTGTGAACCTATAGAGGTTAATGCAATTTTCAGGTGGTTTAGATGTTAGGTTCTGCCAATTTATGTTGTTATCTCCTAGAATGATAGTTTTGCTTTCTACATTTTGGATAGTCCATGCTAGAAAGTTTTCTAGTGTAGGTATGTTATGTCCTGTTGGAATGTGGTTTACTCCTATGCATACATTTTTATTAATGTTTATTTTTAATAACATTAATAGAACTTCCATTTTATCAAAAGTTGGATAGGTTTGGGAAATATTGTAATGGTTAAAGAGTTGCAATAAATAGGAGCTACGCCACCACCTTTTCTAATGGTTCTATATTTTCAGGGAATGTTGTAGCCATTTGGAATTATTTCATTGTCAACTATATGTGGTTTTAGTCATGTTTCTGTGACAGCTACTATATATTGGGCATGTTGTGAGAACCAAGCATGAAATTCAGTAATTTTATTATAGATACTTCTTAAATTGATTGCTATCATAGTAAGGTTTCTGGTATTTGTGGGTGTGTGTGTATGAGAAAGGAGTGGGAGAGTTGTTAGTACATGGGGAGGAGAGGAGTTTTGTGTTTGGGGAGATGGAAGGGCCTGGATTTTGGTGAATATTGCTACTTTGAGATAAAAGTAGGAGGTTATTAGAGTGGGTATGAAGTAGCTGGATTTACTAATGGACTTTGGTGTAGAATTGGGAGTTAGTTTTTGTTTGGTATTGCAGTATTGTAGATGAAAAAGGATGATGAGATATTTGAGAACCTTGTTGCATAGGGTTGTGTAGTTATCGGGAGAGTGGGAGTGTTTTGATGAAGCAAACACATCATATAATAGAAGGAGGTAGCATAGATTAGTGTATGTGTGTGTATGTGCAGATTTACAACATAGTGCTTATCTACCTCTATAGAACAAACTAACTGTGCAAGTTAAACAGTGTGACAAACACTCTGCCTTTAAAAAGGATAACTGGTTGGGTGTTCATAAATTGACTCCCTGGCATGACTGACCTGGCCCTTCTTTAAAAGGGTGGAAAGGCTTAAGGGTGGGTAATGGCAAAGGGGAAATGCCCTTGCAGCTGAATTGATTTGCAACTCCTGTGAGCCTAGGACATACGACTAAGTCACATCCTTGTATTGAAGCAGAGGTAGTGGGAATAACATGCTTAGGCCTTCTTTCCTGGTGACTCTTGGGTGACCTGCATGGACTTGCAGTATGTGGGAGTGGAGAAGGAGTATGTGCTGTCTTGTCTGCACTGAAGGCTAGGATCTTTTGCAAAGAACTTAGACAAAATGTATATGCATGGTATTTTTAGACAGTATGTGCACTAGTGAGTGCATTTAATAACTATAAATGTTTACATGACTACAACAAAAAAGTATATCACTCAAAATGCTGTAATGTAGTTTTTGCTTTTTGTGTTTCAGCCCATCTTGAGATGCCAGTATCTGTAAGCTTAACCCAACTCATACATTTATAGGTTTTGGTTCTTGCGGGGGGGGGGGGGGGGCACATCATTAAAATGAATGCGTTTCATCTCATGCCAACCTCTGTTTCTCAACTGTCCTCTTGGGCAACTGATATTTGTGGTTCCCCTGATTTTCACTGAAATTGTTTTGTTCACAGCTGTTGTAAGTGTTACAAGTCTATGAATAGGGCTCTTATAACTCTATACATAGCTTTATTATCATTTTCTGAAGATATCAATCTCCACTGAAAATTAAGTTTTTTAAATTTTGTTACATTCATTAAAGCATTGATTAAATATATAAACATAGCCACACAATTCTCAATTTGTGGTAAGAGAAGCCTCAGATAATTGGTTTGCATGTTAATTGTTCTAAAATTGCTACAGTCATCCTTGTATTTCTTTTAAGTGTTTGTGATCTTGGACATACAGGATTAAACAATGGGTGCCAGCAGAGGTGAAAATTGTCATATCCAACTTGATGAGGTGCTAAGTGCATTGGTTTCTGGCTTGGTGTTGACTTTCATTTCATTGAATGAGAGTTTTAAATGCTGAGCTGTTTAAGACGTCTTATGCATTTCAATGTATGCATTTATCTGAATGTGTTAAACAGTGTAATCTATTCATGAGTCAAGTACAAAGTAGTAAAGTCAGATATTGTCTAGGTGCATCATGTGGAGAGACAAGGATTGGCTTAATTGTTTGGGGTGGCTATGCTGTTTTATAAAATGTGTGTCGCTGTCTATAGAATTCTGCTCAATTGTGGAACTCATAGTCATAAGGGAAGGCTGGAGAAGAGGTTAGTGCAGCCTTTTTTTTTATTAAATTGCTACTTTTTAAGAATTTTACTTTTTGTGTGGCTTGCTAGTTACCTATTTGGTTATCTTACAGATTAGTACCTCGCAGGATGCGCAGTAGCAAATCCCGCCCTGACACGCCTCTGGGCCGGGCTGCGCAATATTAACATGAGTATCATCTTCATTACGCGATATAATTAGTAATATTTAATAATAATTACTGTAAACAAACACAATGTAAAACAGTTTTATAAATGGTTTTGCAGGGGGGCAGGCCCCCCTGCACCCCCCTACTTAAATGTAGCAACTCCGAGACGTCTCAACATTGTGGAAAAGTATGTATTTCCTTTACCTTTTGCTTTGTATGAATAAAGTCAATTGCGCATATGAAACGCAATAGTAACATGAGTATCATCCTCATTACGTGATATGCCCCGTATCTTTTCAATAAATAATTACTGTAAACAAGGAAGGTAAACAAACACAACGTAAAACAGTCTTATAAATGTTTTTGCAGGGGGGCACACCCCCCTGCACCCCCCTTCTTATATATACCAACTTCGAGACCACTGTACATTGGGGGATTGAATTGAATTGGAAATAGCTTTCTTGCTTTTACTGCAAGAAAGCACTGCATATGTACTTCATCTTATACAGCTGTTTTTGTGTTAAATTGAAAACAGCCTACTTGCTATTACTGTTACGTTTACAATACTGATGCAGAATCCTTAGTCGCGCCACAACATTCCTACAAACCGCTCTGGCGGCAAGTAAAGTCGCAGCACTACTTACTTTTCTGTTAAATTGAAAATAGCTTACTCGGTGTCACTGTTAAGATGCAGACTCTTTTTGTGTAACACATTTCACATTTGAACTAGCTGTCGCAGCAATGTCGATGCTGGCCTTGACAACTACAGCTGTCAGTCATGACTGCCAATCATGCCAGACACGCCCAAAGCTGCGCAGTACCGCCCGCAAGGTACTAATCTGTAAGATAACCACCTATTTTTTATACATTTATAGTGTTTTCCTTTTGTGGATAGTGGCACTATGTTCAGAATTAGTTTTATTGAGGGGCTGTGAAACCAGAGTTGTCACTTCACCTCCTGTGATGTATGTGACTGATTTTGGCCATGCTTTACTGCTCAGAAAGTTATGAGATGATAATGTTGATTTGTTGTTCTGTTCAGATGACTATGGTGGATGTCTTTTTTGCTTGATCCACCTTGGAAAGGTGTCCTTCCAAAGGTGGGTTTGTTCATTATTGCCCTTAGACAGCAATTCATTTATTGCTTGATTTCAGTTGTTTATGTTGATGTTCAATGTTCATGCTAGTTTGATGTTTTTTTTTTTTTTTTAACTGTCTGGATTTTGTCCTGTCATGAATGTCTAACTCATAAGAATTGTACGCATTTATATGCAGTGCTCCTGGAGTATATGCCAGTGTACATGTCCTTGGCATCAGTGTGGACAAGACCTAGAAAGCTACTACTGCTATTTGCTTTACAGTCTGTACTTGGCTTTAAAGAAATTTGTTAGCCTACTTTTGCATATGGTTGTGGTCTGATGATGTCAATCTGGAAGACACTGATTTAGGATCAGATTTCAACAGGTAGGAGTTTACAGCATACTGGCCTTTTTGATGTGGACAACATTTGATTACAGACAGCCTATTAGATTGCAAAAGTGCATTTAACAATGATTTTATGTATCCTGAATTTTTAATCTCTTTTCCTAAAGAGGTCAAAAACCCTCTCTCTTTCCAAAGTTGCCCCAAATCATGTACCATCCCAAAAGCATAATTGCTATCTGTACAAATATTGGCCACCAAATATAACTTTTGGTCAACTAATAATTGGCCAAATATAACCACAAAGCCTTCTTTAGCTATGTTAAGAATCTAAGTGGCAACTCGCAACTCGCAGATATGCACTGAACTAGTGCAAAATAGCACAAAATATACTGAACCTACTGATATTGCCAACATCCTGGCAGATAGATTCATTGCAAACTTCAACCCCCTCTCACCCCCAAAAGGGCCCATAACAATACCTGAAAAGTGTAGTGTCCTGGAAATCACAGACGCACAGGTGAAAATAGCCCTTTCAAAAGCCAAAAACACAGCGTCAATGGGGCCAGATGGTGTCCCAGGCTGTGTCTTTCACGAACTACAGAACGAACTAACCCCCTACCTAAACACACTGTTCAACCTCAGCCTCTCCACAGGCTACATGCCCATAGAATGGTGCACAGCAACGGTTATTCCACTCCACAAAGGAGGGGCCACAGCTGACCCTGGTAACTATCGCCCCATAAGCCTGACTAGCCTAGTCTGCAAGGTTTTGGAGCGCATCATCATGGAACTCATTAACAAAGACATTGGAAACCTCCAAACACTTGACCCGACCCGGTTCAGCTTTTTTAAGGGCAGATCATGCTTACTAAACCTGGTTGACTTCTTCGAGACAGTCACCAAGGCCATAGACGAGGGAAAGGTTGTTCACACAGCCTACCTTGACCTCGCCAAGACTTTCAAAACCATTCCCCACTTCGGTATTACAGAAAAACTCACCAGCCTGAACATAAACCCCTGTGTCATGAGATGTGTTGCCAACTGGCTTACAGACAGAACTCACACGGTAAGAATAGCGGGCTCCAGGTCCAACTCTAAACCAGTCACAAGTGGTGTCCCATAAAGCTCTGTCTGAGACCCCTACTGTTAAGCATATACTTCTCAGAAGTACAAGCAAACACAGGAGGACTATGGCTAACCAAGTTCGTTGATGACTGAAAACTGGGAGTCATAATTGACTCTCCGGCTGACACAGACATCCTCCAAAAGGGCCTTACTGAGATGGACACCTGGTGTCAAAGTCATGGCCTCAAGCTAAATGCCAAAAAATGCATAGTCATTCCATTTGGGAAAAACAAAACACCCACGAATTACCTCATAGGTGGCAGCCCCCTTAATACAGAAGAGCTAATAAGAGATCTGGGGACCCAGGTAGATAGTAATCTTTCCTTTGACAATCTTATTGCCAAAGTAGTTAGGAAATCCTTCTATGTGGCCCATCAAATTACTAAAGGGTTCACATCTAGAAATAGAGAGACCCATCATGGAGTACAATGCCCCATTTGGGATGTACCTCACAAGACACTTCCAACAGCTGGAGAGACCACGAAAGTACCTCACCAAGAGGATTACTGGCCTCAAACATATGTCCTATGCAGCTCGACTGAAAAAACTCAGGCTGTACTCAGTGGCATATCGTTTACTCAGAGGTGATCTCTGCCTGACTTACAAAGTCATGTCCAACTCAGAATTGATGGACATTCTCCATCTAAAGAAATCCAAGTCACTGTGAGCCACGCGCTCTAGTGAGCTAAATCTCGCCACAACAATAGATAGAACATGCTGGAGGGATAGATTCCTGTCACAGAGACTCCCCATGCTTTGGAACAAAATTCCAAACTACATTAGGCAGAGCCCCTCACTAACACTCTTCAAAAGAAACCTTTACGAGTGGATGGGTAACAGAAATTACACCCCTGGGATCACTTCATTGGCTCTCCTTGACAGAGGATCAGTTAATTAATCAATGGGGCTGCGAAAGCCGACACACTCTGGCTAGGCTTATAAATGCCCTCAGGCAGATAACCTCATACCTACCTGTGAACCTGTCTTTGGCTAATGCATCAACGTTTTGCAAAGCTAATAACACAGCTATTTTAGCAGAGTGAACACCCTCTAATCTTTGTTGCAACAGTATTGTCTCTTCGGTGCAGATGGCTATTCCCACAGTCAATTGGTCTCTTTGATTTCTTCCACGAGCCATCCATGAACAAGTTCAGTTCAGCATTGGGTATAGGAGTATCCTTGAAGTCCTTCCTAGGAGAAAGCAAATGGTTACAGACGCACAATCATGTGCTTCACCATCATCAGCAGCAGGGAACCAGAGATGCAGGATTTAGAACAGGACAGTGGATCATAGAAATAGATTTATCAGAAAGAGGTGTAAGTTCTAATCGATTTAGATGTGCAGTCGATAGTGGTTGAGTTTTCATTTTAAGCAAAAGTGATTATACAGAATGAGGGACAGCTACTGTGAGATCATGCCCAAGCAACAGTGATTGTGCACGATTAACTATAATGACAGCAGCAGCAACTGCCCTTAAACTGGGTGGAAAACCTTTTGCAACAGAATCAAGTTCCATGCAGTAATAAGTTAATGGGTGATAACTGTCCCCATGTTTTTTTTGCAAATACTCATTGAGCAAATCCATTTCTTTCATGACAGAATAAAATAAAAGTTTTATCATAGTCTGGTAACTCTAAAGATTGGACAGTAGCTAAAGCTTGTTTAAAATTATGAAATGAATTTTCCTCTTCACTATTGCAAAGGAGAGTCTGCGGTGTATGCTGCTTTAAAAGATTTGTCAAAGGTTTTGAAATTTCTGCATAGTTAGGAATTCACTGTCTGTAGTATCCTGTCATACATAGGAAAGACCTAAGCTGTCACTGAGTAGTCGGATGTGGGGCCTTAGATATTGTATGAATACGAGATGGTAACACTAGCCTGCTACCCTGTGATATTAAATGACCAGGATAATGTACCTGAGGTGACAATTGTAATTTTTCTCTAGACGCTGTTTGTCCCTTTTCTGCAAGGATACTCTGATAAGTTTCAGCAAGGTATCCTGTTGACATTGCTGAAAGAAATTTGATGCTATTAGCAAACCATCTACGTATTGTACCAACACAATCCCACCAGGAAATGTCACATTCTCCAAATCTTTTTTCTGACTTTGAGAAAATAATGAAGGATTTTCAGTATAACCTTTTGGCAACCGTGTAGGGGTATATTGCTGTCCCTGATAAGTAAAAGCAAACAAAGTGATTGTCAGGTTGAACAGGTATAGAAAAAAATGCAGAACATAAATGTATGCCAGAATACTAACTAGCTGTAGGTGGTATGCAACGCAGTACTGTTGGTGGATTTGGATCAACAGGAAAAGTAGGCAGTACTCATTTATTTACAGGTGTTAAGTCTTGTACATATTTATAAGTATCTTTTCCTGCCTTTTTTCACTGGAAAAAAATAGGTGTGTTAAAAGGGCTTTTAGCTGATATTATTATTCCTTGCTGTATCAGAGACTGAATTACAGGTTTGATTCCCTGCTCTGCTTCTGGCTTTAGCGGATATTGTGGCACTCTAGGAAGAGGTTTTGATGGGTCTAATTTTATTTTTGTTGGTTCTGTTGATTTCAGTATACCTAGTTCATTTGCATGATTTGCTACAAGTTGGCAGGTAACTGCTGTAGTAACTCTCCATCTGTGTATGCTTTCATCAGGGTGTTCCTCACCTTCTGCTAAAACTGCCCAAACTTCCACCTTCTGATTCTTTCAGAACAGTTTCAAACAGCACTTCTGGGGAACAGTAAATAGGAGAACCCAGCTTGCATAACAAATCTCTTCCTAGCAGATTTACTGGTGCAGTTGAACTCAAAAGAATAGAATGCTTTTCTTCTATCAGACCAAAAGAAATGGGGATGGGTTCCAAAACAGGATACGTAACCATAGTATTTGTGACTCCGACTGCCTTTATGTTATGCTCTGATACTTGTGTCTGACTATCTGAAGTAATTTCTACACTGGCCTAGTCCCTCCAGTGTCCACCAGAAAAGGTGCTTTACTTTTAATTTATTTTGATCTTAACGTAGGGTCCATTTTGATCTATTGGGAGTAGAGGGTTAAAATTTGCTTCTGTAATATTTGCTTGACTTAGTCAATATGGAGCTTCTTGACTCCCTTCAAACTGAGGCGGTGGTCTTGGAAAAACTGCATTATTTTAATTTGGTTGTCATTCAGTCCAAGTATCTTGGACTCTCTGCATTTGCCTGTGTGGGGATTCCCCTCTCCAGTGTGCTGCTTCTCCACAACCGAAGCAAGATGAAGCTGGAGGGTCACTGCCAGCTCATGGTTGGTCCACAGCTGAAGTAAGATGTGTTATATGAAGCCAGAGGGTCACTGCCAGCTTGTGGTTGGTCCACAATTGAAGCAAGATGTGTTAGATGAAGCCTGAGGGTCACTGCCAGCTCCTGGTTGGCCAATAACTGAAGCAAGATGGGTTATATGAAGCCAGAGGGTCACTGCCATCTCTTAGTTGGTCCACAATTGAAGCAAGATGTGTTAGATGAAGCCGGAGTGTCACTGCCAGCTCGTGGTTGGCAACCAAACTGCACCTTGTTCCCCTCGGCTAGCACTTTTGCTAAATGCTCTAGCAATTTATCTACCCCTCCCTCTGCTACTGCCTCAACTCCTTGGGTTTCCCAGCTGCCTGATTTGTAAAGTTAACCGCTTATCCTCAGTAACCTTTCTACATTTTTCCTGAAACTCTGTACAGTGATTTGGAGCACTTAATAAAGACTCAAAGTCTTAAAGCTTGCCAGTGTAAGAGCACTTGCTGTATTTGATTTGGTACATCCCTATAATGCTGTGGGCACATGGACTTGTTGTATAAGGTACGTCCCAATCATGGTGTGGGCTCATGAATTTGTTTTCACAGTTTACAGTCTACATCCTAATCATGCGGTGGGCTCATTAACTTGTTTTAACTTTATCTATAACTCTTAACTTATATTTTCGCTTTTGCTTTCTCTCATACATTCATACATTGACAGAATAAAACATCTCTCATACCTCTTATCTTTCAATCATGAGGGTACCGCCTTCGACACAAGGCGCTTCCGTGAGTTAATTTTTCCTTTACTGTATGTGCACATACATTTGCTATTCTCATTTGCTGTGGGGTCCTCCCACTATTACTTTGCATACCTTACAGATAACTCAGTCAAACAAAAACAGTCATGCACTGATTCTACATTTTGCTAAAATTTTTAAAACAGAAAAAACAAACCAACCCCTTTCTCCTTTACAAAACATTTTTCCTGCCAAAGCTAGTATGTTATTTATTTATTTATTTTACATTTGTTGACCGGGCTAGTCCAGCTGGATATATGTCCATTTTCAGTGGAGGCCCGGGGAGAAAAGCTCCAACGTAATTTACAAATAATTCACAGTAACAGTCAATACAAGGTAAAAATTATTAATACATTGAGACAGAACATAAAAATACTTGCAGAGAGGCATAGTCAAAGCAGGAAATTATTTAAACCGAGTTTAATAGACATTTGCTATACAGATTCTAAAATATAAGTATATAATATGGAAAAAGGAGAAAAAGAAAGTAATAATATCATTTTTTTTTTTTTTTTTTAACATATGTCTATAGTATGTTATATGAGGAGGAATTTAGGAGGGAAGGAAAAAGAAAGGTTAATTTGGGTTGTTACAGGAACAAAGCCAGTGCTTATTAAGATGTGTTTTCAGCTGTTTTTTAAAGAGTGGAAGACTAGACAAAGATGAGATATCAGATGGTAGTTTGTTCCACATTTTTCCAACAGAGTTAGAAAAAAGGCTGTCACCTGCAGAGTTATTGGGTATGGTTGTATTAACCAGTAGTTTGTTTGAAGAGCGTAGCTGTTTCAAGTTATTATAAGGTGTAATGAGGTTAGAGAGAATTGGTGTTTTGGAAGGCTGATAAAGAATTTTGTGAGCAGTTAAGAGCTGTTGATAAGTCAGCCTGTTAGGAAGTTCAAGCCAGCCTAGTTGTTTTAGGTTATGACAGTGATGGGTTCTGAAGAGGGATCCTGTGGCAAATCGAGCAATATTATGGTAGGATGTGGCAAGTTTCTTGAGGTTATATTTAGAGAGGTTGGTATAAATAGTGGAAGCATATAGAAGGGTAGAGATAAGGTGAGAACTAGTTAAGGTGGTCCGAGCTTCAGGAGTAAGGAATGGTTTGATTCTATAAAGGGAACCAGTCTTTTTGTTTACTACTTTTATTGTGTTGTTTGCATGAGAATCAAAATTGAGATTGTTGTCAATAGTTATTCCTAGTAGTTTTGTAGTAGCATCAGGAGAAATCAGAGTGTTATCAGAGGAAGTAATAGAGAAGTTAAGAGAGCTTGATTTGTGTGTAGGTGAGAACAATAGCAACTTTGTTTTCTTGGGGTTGAGGAGAAGGCAACGGTCAGAGAACCAGTGTTCAACAGTGGAAAAAGCTTTTTGGGTAAGTGACAGGAGTTCAGTCTGAGAGGAAGCAGTGCAGATTATAGTGGAATCGTCTGCATATTGTATGCAAGTAGTGTTTGGAATAGCTGACTGGAGGTCATTAATAAATATAGAAAATAGGAGTGGGCCAAGTATAGACCCTTGAGGTACTCCTAAAGAGATAGGAAGGAGAGTAGATAGTGAGTTTTTCCAAAGTACTGCCTGCTGACGGTTTTCTAGGTAAGATGTAAACCAGGATAAGGAAGAAGGATGAATTGAGAGAGATTTTAGTATATGCAGAAGGAGTTTGTGATTAACCATGTCAAAAGCTTTTGAAATATCTATGAAGATGGAAGATGATGGATTAGTGTTGTTACGGTTATGGTTGATAGTGTTAGTAAAGGAGAGTAATGCAGTAGTGGTACTGTGAGACGGTCTAAATCCGTGTTGACTGTTAGCAAGTAGGTTGTTATGGAGAAGGTGGTTAAGGAGTTGTTTATGGATGCACTTTTCCATGATTTTGGCTATAGGTGATAGCAATGCTATGGGACGAAAATTAGAGAAGTCATTAGAATTGCCCCCTTTGTGTAGTGGGATGATGTGAGATATTTTCCAAATGGAAGGGAAAATTCCTTCCTTTATAGATCTATTTATCAGGATTGAGATGGGGTAGGCAATGGCTTTAGCTCCTATCTGCAGAAATTCTGCAGGAAGTTTGTCTGCAGAGGGTGTGGTGGGTCTAAGTTTCTGGAGTAGGGATAAGATAAATGAGGAGGGTACAGGTTGAAGGAAAAGGGGAAGAAAAGTGTGTGGAGTAGGAGAGGGTAATTTAGAGATGTCAGGAGGTAGGTGATTTGCTAGAGTTTGGATAGTATTGGTGAAGAAAGAGTTGAAGTCATTAGCTATTTGTTTAGGATTGTTTGGATTAGAGTCCTGGGGATTTGGAGTAAGTGACTGACCTGGAGATAGAAGATTATTAATACTAGCCCAGAATTTTTTGGGTTCTTTTTTTGTGGTTTGTTGTAGTTGAAAGTAATAGTTCTTTTTGTCTGCCAGGATGGCTTTTTTTGTACTATTTCTAAGCTCTCTGAAGTTATGGTGGTCAGTTAGGTTCTTAGTGGAACGCCATTTATCCCAGGATTTGTTTCTGAGAATAATTTTTTGCTTAGTATTGTTGGTTAGCCAGGGTGCTGTTTTAGCTTTGGTTCTAATAGTGCGACTTGGGGCATGGTTATCTAGTATGGATAGGAATGTAGAATTAAAGTATTCGACAGCATCATTCAGTGGAAGATGTTTTAGTTGGGACCAATTACATTGTCTTAGTTCGGCAAGAAACTGATCAGAATTGAATTGTTTTTTTGATCTTAGTGTTTTGTAGGTGGTGGGTAAGGCTAGGTTTGATTTGTACCTAATGATGTAAGTTAGTGAGTGGTCACTTAGGTCATCTGGAAGGGTGCCTAATTGATAGGTTTGTTGGGGAGTATTAGTAAGAATCCAGTCTAGAATGGTTTCCTTATTGTTGGTTTTATTAGTTCTCGTAGGACTACTAATGAGTTGTTTAAATCCATATAGGTGTATATGGGAGGTGGGGTTAGTACTGTTACAGGAGAACCAATTGATGTTAAAAATCTCCTAAGACTATTGTTTCTTGAGGGAGGTTGGTTGAGAGTGAATTGAGGATATGTTCAAGAGTGTTAATATTGTTTCCAGGAGGGAGATATGCACATATGATATTTATGGCCTTAGTATTATTGACTTGGAGTTTGGAGCTAATTATTTCAGCATTATTATCAAGGTTAAGAGTCAGATTTAAAGTACTAATTTGGAGTTGTGTTTTGTAGAGAATAGCTACGCCTCCCCCTTTTTTGGTAGTGCGATCATGTCTAATGATATTATATCCGGGTGGGCTAATTTCATTTTCTTTGATTGATGGCTTTAGCCATGTTTCGGTTAAGCATAACATATCAAATTGATGGGTTTCAAGGAGGGCATGGATTTGACTAATTTTGTTACAAATACTTCGTATATTGAGATGGGCAATGGAGAGAGAGTTGTTGGGTATGGAAAGAGAGAGAGATGTAGTTTTATCGAGTACTTTGGGTGTTTTTGTTTTATTATGTTGTGGGCCTGGATTAGGATGAATATCTCCATCTAACAAAAGGTGAAGGAAATTAAGGTATTTTGACTGATGGAGTAAGTAGAAGATGTCCAATATTTTCCTGGGTTTAGGTTTACTTAACTTGAAGTGAGTTATTCTATGGTATGGTTCTATTCTATGTTCTATGGTTCTATTCTATGTTCTATGGTTCTATTCTATGTTGCACATCCTGAATAGCTGCACATCTGAGTCTCTGACTATTCCATACAAAGCAGTGTGGAGTATGCGTGTGTGATACTTTATTCCCTAAATATTCAGTAAGGGACAACCCAGCTCCCCCCCAAAAAATGTTTCACTGCATGGACTGTAGACTACAGTGAGATTTCAGTATATTCTTTTACTGAGCCAGTATCATGAAGTCAAGTTTGCACATTACTGTTTTGCTGTAATTTAAAAAATGTGGAGATGAGTAGAATGCCAGGAAATTACCAAAACAGCATGTCACAAGACAACTGTACCTCAAAAAGAAATGCTGATGCAAAAATAAGTTAACATAATAATGGCTTGTATACAGAAATGTGGTTTAATCAAAAGTTACTAGTAATAAAACACACTGAAATAATCAACAATTGCTTGCAAAAATTAAATTGAAAGTGTTTATATAAATATTTCTTTCTACTGCTGGCAAAGTGATTAAATAAATACACAACTCTTACTGCAGGCAGAGGGGGAGAAATTTAGACTGGACGTCCCTTCCTTTCAATTGTGAGCTGACTGGTGTAGTGACAGTTTTAACACCTTTGCAGTAGTGTTGGGGGAGGGGACTGTCAATTCATGTTGGACTACAAAAGAACACCTAGAACAAAGGCCTCTAATTTAGCTACTTCTGTGACTGCAGCTAAATAACTTCAAATAATAGTGTAAAAGAAGCTCTGAGCAAAACATAAATGAGGGTGATTAGCCAAAGAAAAGAAGCAGCCCTCTTGCAGAAGGAATACAAACTGACAGTGAGTCACACATTTCCCATTATATGTCAATGGCATGGGAATTCACAGTGACTTCCTTATGTCTGGCATGAGTCATAGAAAGAAGACTTGAAATGCTTTATGGGAAAGTGAAATGGTTGAAGCAGAAGAAGATCACGTTGCTATCTCAAGCCCCATCGGTAGCCATGTTGTGGGAAACATGCTAAAAATACAAATAAAGCACTTAGAGTGATTCTGAGGTGTTAAAATAGGTCTGGAAACAGACAGACTGAAAAAACATATTTTTTTTAGTTCTAGGGTGGAGTTTTCCTTTAAAAGGCTTCTTTCTGACGATGTTAAATGATAACTAGAAATGTTAATAACTAAGTCTGACTTACAGGTTTCAGCACTTTTTTCTGAAACTCCAGTCTCTCTTCAGGAAATTTGCATTTCTTGGATCCCTGTAACGGTGACCATGGCGTTTTCGTGTTCAGCTGTAAGGGGAAAGAAGAAAAAAAACCCTCTGTAGAAGTAGTAGGAGATGCACTAACAAGATTTGTTTCTTTCCTGCGTGTATCTCGATTCAGAATTCTTACATTACTCTTTTCCGCTAAAGCTGGCAGTTCTCTATTGATATCCATTGCATCGTTGTTACATGTGGTGGTATTATTCGTCATCATTTCCTTCCTAGTGGGTGGCTCTACTCCCTTCTTGTTCGATATATCAGACTTCCTAATTGGTTGAGCTATCGGAATTGTTGTGTCTCTTCTTCCATCTACGGATTGGTGGGCCGTCTGTTGCTGGTTATTGCCTTTCCCTCTCATTGGTTCGCGAGGCCAAGCGAACACATTCCCCCTCTGGAAGTCGAGGAAGTCCCTTTCAAGTTTTTTTTTCTTTCCCTGCATCAATTTATTCTCAAGTAATGAGACATTAGCACTAGCGCTTGCCAAAAAATCACTCATCTCTCCCTGTGTCATAAAACCAGCCAATTCTTCACGTAATCTAGTAAGTTCAAACATTAAGTCTTTTTCTATAGACATGTACTGCCCTACTAGTAATTTCATATAGCCACAGCTGGTCTCAAGATTGAGTTGTTGCCATTTACTAAGTAGCTCAGGGTAAGTGTTGCCAAAATTCGGCATCTTAAGTATACGTAAACCACGTGGAACTACTATAAAATTAATGCAGGCTTCCATATGCCTACGTTGCCATTGTGTATATTTCATTTTCTCTAGAGTTTGTTCTATGTTCCTTGTTAGTTGTATAGCATTAATATTTCTGTCAATATCACTGGTTCCCCTCTCATTGCTTGTTAAATCAATACTTGATAATTTCAGTAAAGGATTACTGTCAGCTAATAACAGTTTCTTAAACAAGGTTTCATTGGTATCAGTCAGTGTCATTAAAAGAAAAAGCTGAATTCACCATGTCCTTTTCACTGGTCACTTCCGTCATGCCCCTTGCTTCAGTGATAAAAACGGAGTTAAGCAAAACGAATCAACCACAAAGGGTAAAGTGCCTCAAGCAAAATGTAGTTTCAAAATCCAAATAACCTTTTCTTGAGGCACAGCACGACAATAAGAAGCTTAACCTTTTATTAAACACACTGAACTAAAGAACAAAAACAATAAAACATCCAGTAAGCGCTTTCACATTCTCTTGAGTGCTTCATCAGACTGTTAAAAAAGCTTGAGCTTATATATAAGAACATTAGGCTAGGTGATCATAGAAACTACACTGAACAAAGAGAGACAAGGTGGATTATGAGACTACAAGCAGATAGACTATCTGGTTTGAATGACAGGGTTTCCATGAAACCGTTCTTGATAGCAAGGAACAGCAAGCATTAACATTGTTTATAAGCTATTAGTCTAGCGTTTTTCAGGATGGCTCACGAATCTATTAATAAACAACATATATATTTGATATATTTTATATTTTTATAGTATACAATGTTAAGTTGTCAATCTCGCCTTCATTCTTGCTGGATGGGTTCGGAGCCGATCCTTGGCTCCGACGCTGCTTATGCCAAAGCTCGAGAGCTATTTTTACAGTCTCGAGGTAACCCTGTATCCCACAATGCTAGGCGCTAACTACCCAGATCTCGTTTACCACTTAGCTGCGAGATTGTGTTTTTGCCGGCTCTGGTAATTTTTTCAAAAAGAACAGCTTTTTTGGGTAACATTTTATTCCCTTTTTATTTCAGGTTCTTTATACCCTTGTCCCCTACTTAGAGTAACCTGCCTTGTATAGTCCCCTTCTGGGTCTATCCCCCCCCCCCCGGCCCTTCCTTCCCCTTATACATCTAGGCCTTAGGGCCAAGTTAGTTTTTGGGTAAATTTGTTAAAGTCTGTGTTACTTGTAGTTTCAGTCTTTGGTGTGGTGTTGTGACTGAACTAGGTTTTTTATTTACTGTAGTGTGTGTGTGTGTGTGTGGTGTTTGGGTGTGTTCCATTATGTCTAAGGAATCCAAGGTCTCAGGCTTCAAGAAGTGTGACTCGTGCTGTCAGAAAATGTCTCTGACAGACGGTCACACTTCTTGCGTGTATTGCCTGGGCCCTCTGCACCTGCAGGACTCTTGTTCCGTCTGCCATGCATTCAGTCCAAGAGTCCTGCAGGAGTGCAGGAACAAATTGATTTTGAGAGGCTTATTGAAGCCTTGAAGGCTCCCCAGCCAAGTCTTCGTCGGGCAAGCCTTCTAAGCCAACTAAATCGTCGGCTCCGAGTTTAGAGCCTCCGATCAGTGGTGCTACTTCTGCCTTGGCATCGGCTCCGGCCGGAGCCGACGCTTCAAAATCTCAGTCGGCTCCAATAGTTTTGTCAGAACCGACTATGACCCGTAAGCGCTCCAGGTCCCCCTCTTTGGAGTTGGTCCACTCGGCTCTGAGATCTCCTTTGCTTTTGGAACGCAGTCATCGGCCCATTCCTCTCGGTCTTCCAGGTTTTCAGACCATGACCTCGAGAGGGTGGTTAGTAGACTCCTTAAGTCGCAGGCACTGGCCCAGATGCTTCATAGCCTTTCTCAACAGACAGTAGCTATTCCCATTCCATCATCGATTCCTCCTCCGACTCTTCCCTTGAGTTCGGAGCCGGAGTCTGTGGGAGCCAGGACTGTTGACACGTCGGAGCCGATACCACCCATTTCAGCTCCGTCGTCGGCTCCAATTTCTTCTATGGTGCCATCCTTGGAGGGATCCGGACGCCGTGACTCCCTCGTCAGCTCCGAGGGGGCGAGTGGCATCGGACCCTTGTCCGACCCCGTTCTCCCTCTCGTAGCCTCGGCGCAGGTGAGTTCGGCTCCGAAATCGGCCTCCGAGACATCCCTCTCGGTGCCGGGAGGGGTCCTTATCTCCTCGGAGCGGGGACCCTCTTCTCTGCCTGATAGGGGTGCTTTTGAGGTCATGAGGAGTGTGCTGGCCCCTGTGCCTGTTCCTCGGTCAGCTCCCTCAGCTCCTCCCACTGTAGTGCCTGCTACGGTCTCTACTCATCGTCTCGACCCTGACAGCAGAGATCCTACGCCTCAGGGGCCCCCATTGGGAGCGTCCTCCTCTTCTGAGGCCTCCCCTGATCCATCAGGGGAGCCCCCTCGGAAGAAGAAATGTAAGAGGAAGCATCTGGACTCCCCTGAGTCCGTCACATCTGATACCGACTTGGATGAGTCTGAGGGGTCCCCAAGATCCCCCTCTGAGGATGTATCCTTCTCTGACATCCTTGAGATCCTCAAGCAGAGGGGGAACTGGTCTACCCTCAACCCTTCCGAGGACGAGTTGGTCTACCTAGAGGCGTTTGGTTCTCGCCCTTCCACCTCCTGGGTGTCTCCGCCCTTTGACCCCCTTATGGACGTGGTGGCCAGGAAGGCATGGATGGCCCCTGACTCGATGGAACCAACCCCGCGGAGGCCTTCAAAATTTATCACAGCCCCTGCTGATAAACAATTTTTGACCAAGGGTGTCCCTGTCGATGCCATGGTGGTGGCGGCAGCCACTTAAGAAGGAACTGGCTGATCCTTCAGTACCTATCTATCCTCCTAATAAGGAATCTAGGACCATGGATAGGTATGGCAAGCGGATGTTTTCTTCAGCGACCTTTACCATGCGGTCGCTGAATTACTTATGTCATTTCACCCATCTTCAACAAGACTTGATCAAAGAAGTGGGTGACACACTACAGGATCCAACAGCTGCAGGGTCACAGGACAAAATCAACTCCCAGCTGGCAACCCTAAATTCAATTGTTAACTCCTCCATGCGGCTCATTTCTTATGCGGCCGATGGGGCGAGTAGGGCTGCAGGCACAGGTGAGGCCTTAAGATGGCATGCCTGGATGCGGCTTTGTAACTTTGCTGACCCCTTCAAGGCATCCTTCACCAACTCTCCCTTTGATGGTTCAGCGTTGTTTGGACCTCAGGTGAAGGATACTTTGACCAGATACGAACAAGACGGCAAGACTCTCTCTGCCATGGGAGTCCGTTTTTCCACCCCATCCAGACCATACCCCAAAGGTCAGAAGGGTGGAAAAATGTGGTTCAGCAAACCACAGGGAGTCACACCGGATGCACGAGGTGAGTTCCCCCCTAGAGGTAGGGGGGGGACAACAATAGACGCCGCCCCAGGGGCAGAGGGGGTCCGCAGAATCAGGGTAGCAGAGAAGCTGTCTCTGGTCAACCCTTCCAGCATCCCTGAGAAGCTGCCCGACTGTCCACCGGAGGCAGTCGGGGGAAGATTATCACTGTACCCAAAAGCCTGGCTTTCCCTTACCGAAGACACATGGGTACGGTCGATCATATCCGAGGGTTACAAAATTCCCTTTGTCCACACCCCAAAACAGCCAAACAGGCCCCTTCCAGATGTTCCATCCGGTCTAAGGGAACAAGCAGTATTAGAAATCTCAAAACTGCTAAGAAAATGGGCCATCCAGCCAGTCCCAGCAGACCAGCAAGGATCCGGAATCTACTCCAAGTTCTTTTTACTACCAAAAAAGACAGGGGACTGGAGACCAATTTTGGATCTCAGCAGACTGAACAAGTCTGTTCAAAGAACGAAGTTCCGGATGGTCACGCTACAGTCCATTCTACCCTTTTTGGGTCAGGACCATTGGATGTGCTCTATAGACCTTCAGGATGCATGCTACCACATCAAAATGCACAGACGCTCCAGAAGGTTTCTCCGCTTCCGGCTGGGAGCCAGTCACTACCAGTTCAGGGCCCTGCCCTTTGGTCTCACTACAGCCCCCCAAGTGTTCACCAAATGCATGGCAGTGGTTACGCGGCTCATCTGAGGCGTCAAGGATTCCAGGTGTTTCCATATCTAGACGACTGGCTCCTTACCGCCACCACCAGGCGTCAACTTATTCATTCCAGAGATTACACCATTCAGATTTGCGAAGAGCTAGGTATCTCCATAAACTTCGAAAAGTCTGCCTTGTCGCCTTGTCAGTCTATTACCTTCATAGGCACCATATTAGACACAGTCGAACTCTCTGCAAAACTGACAGCTCAAAGAATCTCAGACATTCGTGAACATGTTCGTATCCTGCTTCAGAACAACAAAATTCAGGCCAAGTTTGTACTGAAGGACTCTAGGTCTCATGGTGGCTGCCATTACGTTACTTCCCTTAGCTCGATTCCACATGCGACTCCTGCAATGGATGCTCTTCTCTCAGTGGTCCTTCCAGCAGCTCCTGATGTCACACTACATTTTGATAACCCAATCATGCAAGAAACACCTGTCTTGGTGGATGGTCTCCCTTCAAGTGTCTCAGGGCAGACCCTTCACCCCCCCCCCCCGGTTGCTACAGTGACAACGGATGCCTCCCTGATCGGGTGGGGGGGGCATTTTCAGGGCAGGACGGTCCAGGGCACTTGGCAACCTTTCGAGTGCCACCTGCACATGAATGTCCTAGAGATGAGAGCAGTTCTTTTAGCGTTGCAAGCCCTTCATGACTCTCTTCCCATCGGGACGATTGCAGTTCAGACGGACAATATGTCCATAGTGTGGTATATCAACAAGCAGGGCAGAACCAAGTCCTATCCCTTATGTCGAGAAGCACTCAGACTTTGGCAGTGGGCGATCTTCTCTTAACAGTTTCTAATAGCAACGCATATCCCCGGCAAGTCCAACGTCATAGCGGACAGGCTGAGCAGAGCCATTCTCATGCCGCATGAGTGGTCTCTCAAGCAGTCAGTAGTGGAAGACATTTTCAAAAAATGGGGTCAGCCTTGTGATCTTTTTGCTACACCCCAGAACAGCAAATGCCACGAATTTTTCACTCTCTTCCCGACCACCCTCCCAGAGACGCTCTAGTCCACGATTATTCCCGGGGTCTCCTGTACGCCTTTTCCCCCCTTTCCATTAATCACTCAGTTGATTCAGAAAGCTACCGCCTTGAGATCGATGATGATCCTCATTGCTCCGTACTGGCCTCGACAAATATGGTTTCTGTTCCTGCACCGTTACCTCTTGGAGCAGCCCTAGCATCTGGACCCAGTTCCAGATCTCTTGACCCATCAGTCGTGCAAGCTGCACCAATCTCTCCCCTCTCTCAACCTCACAGCTTGGTTGCTCCACTTCCAACCTTAGCCAGGCTTCCCTTTATCTCCCATTCGGTACGTGACATCATTTTAGCTTCTCACAAATCTTCTACCAGGAGGATTTACGCCAGCAAATGGAAACATTTTTCCTTCTGGGCCAAATCTAGGAACATAGACCCATTTGTAGCTCCTATCCAATCGGTCTTAGATTTTTTTGGCCGAACTCTTTCATTCGGGTTCTTTTTCCTCCACTATCAGAGTCCAGTTAGCGGCCATTTCAAATTTTCATGTTGGCTTGGCAGACTCCTCCATTATGTCTCATAAACTTTGTAAAGCATTCCTCAAAGGTATCTTTTTACTCAAGCCCCCGGTTAGACATCCCCCACCGCAGTGGGATTTGAATTTAGTTTTAACCTCCTTGATTCTCCCTCCCTTTGAACCTGCGGCTTCCTGTTCCTTGAAGTTACTGTCATGGAAAACTTTGTTTCTGGTAGCCATAACCTCTGCGAGGAGAGTCTCAGAACTTCATGCCCTTTGCGTTCGTCCTCCTTATCTTGTTTTCCATAAAGATAGTGTCTCCCTCAGAACAAACCCCTCCTTTTTACCCAAGATATCTTCTGAGGCAAATCTAAACCAGACTATCGATCGCCCAGTTTTCTTCCCTAATTACTCTGACAGAGCGGAACAAAAGTTGCATTTCTTGGATGTTCATCGCCAACTTCGTTGCTACTTGGATAGAACCAAGCAAATTAGGAAATCTGACCAGCTCTTCCTATCTTATGCTGAAGGGAAGAAAGGCCTTCCAGTTTCCAAAGTAACCCTTTCTAGATGGTTGGCCTCTGTCATCACTTTCATCTATGAACTGAGGCGTCAAAAGCTTCCTTCAAGACCTAGAGCCCATTCAACTAGAGCCTTAGCCACATCTATAGCTTTTCAGGACAGGTTGCCCTTAGATTCAATTTGTGCTGCAGCCACATGGGCCTCTCCCCATACTTTTATTTCTCATTACAAATTGGACATGGCCTCCAGAAGCTGAGCTAACTTTGGTTCCACCATCCTCAAGAGTCTGTTCCAAAGAGCCACCCAGGGTTAAGGTGCTAGGGATGCGGTCCCATCCAGCAAGAATGAAGGCGAGATTGACAACTTAACATTGAGAAGTTATGTACCTACCATAACGTTCCATGTTAGTTGTCTTCTTCTCGCCTTCTTTCTTGCGTCCCGCCCTCCAGCCCCTAGCCTGGACAGACCGTTAGGATCCTAAGGAGCCTTGCTTTTCTCCCACTATGGTCTCCAGTGGTTATCCTTTTCTTGGGATGGCTATCTACATGGGTATGCCATTCTCTCCTTTGTTCTGGGGGCAAAACTGCTATAGTGTTAGCTGTCAAACGAGATCTGGGTAGTTAGCGCCTAGCATTGTGGGATACAGGGTTACCTCGAGCCGGTAAAAATAGCTCTCGAGCTTTGGCATAAGCCGAGTCGGAGCCGAGGATCGGCTCCGAACCCATCCAGCAAGAAAGAAGGCGAGAAGAAGACTAACATGGAACGTTATGGTAGGTACATAACTTCTCATTTATACATAAGCACATGCTTTTTTAAATAATGGAACATATAGTTTGAGATGTGTTGTATATATGTTTTTAAGCTGCATGAGGTTGAAGTATCTATTATAAATTAAATATTTGTTTTTAATATAAAGAATCAGAGGTTTTGAACATGAATTTCAGCCAGCAGTTTTTTAATCAATTAAGCACTGATGTCATCAAGTAAGGAACAATAATGATTGGTTGATGAAGTAACAGCAAAGGTATTTAAATGTAGAAATGGCTTAGCTTTTTTAACAGTCTGATGAAGCATTCAAGAAAGAAAGCACTTACTGGATGTTTTATTGGTTTTGTTCTTTAGTTCAGTGTGTTTAATAAAAGGTCAAGCTTCTTATTGTCGTGTTGTGCCTCAAGAAAAGGTTATTTGGCTTAAATGAACTTACTGAAACATTTAGAGCAAATTCTGTATGTTCCCGACAGAATTGCTAGAGAAGTTACTTGATCCGATGTTGTTTTTCCTCCGGATAGAATCAGTGGACGGAATAGAGTTCCACAAGATGTTTTGCAGAACTTTATAGTAGCTGCTAAGTGGGCCGGGCTACATAATGTCGATATCACAGTGTGGGAGGATCATCATGAGAGGGGACTACTGATTTGACTGTGTCGAAGGTACGTCATTAAGGTGGGGACCAGGTCCACCTGAAAGCATGCAATACCAAAGAATGGGGGATGGGCTTTCCCGCCCAATGCTAGGAAAAGGCAGAAATGTAGATGTGAAAAGTTCTTTGTGTGTTCTGGTAACTGCTGATAGCTGGGATGAGTTTACAGGGAAAGAAAAAGACTCAAGGTTGAATTAAATTGTATTTGAGCCCGGAGTTTTCCTTTAATTTTATTTTTTGAACCTGTTCTTCAGTAGCACTAATAATAAGTGAATACTGCAGTTTGTTGCTCATAAAGCAAATCACTAGTGATAGAGTTGTCTAATGCAACAGTTTCATTACTCAGTTCTTCAATTAACTTCATATTGTGTTTTACCAGCAGTTCCATAGGTTCACAACGATGTCTATCAAAAAGTGTTAAGTCTTTAAGTAACACCAAATTTTTCACTAGGCCAGTAGGATATTTCCATATCCTAAGGCCTTTTGGAACTCTGTTGGCTTTAATCAGTTCAATAAAATAAGTATTCTCAAGCAGTAATTTATATATTTTAAGAAGGTTGTATTTCTACTCCCTCAAACGTTGACTCAAAGTCCCATCACATGTTTCTTGCTCCATAACAAATTCAGTCTTTCTGCAACCATTCACTCAAAATTGGAACCCTCAAGCTGTTACAAGAGTTTTCTCTATTCATAAAAAGCTGAGGGGATACATTATTAGTGTTTAATGGGTGCATCTGATGTTGTCCTCTTCATTCCGTCACACTATTGGGTCTTGGATCCGACCCTCGGATCTGGTATGACCACATCCTCCAGACTTGGCTCCGACTCTTGACCTCCTCCCTTTACCCATAACGCATTACACCCACCCCAGCAGCTCAGATCTTATTTGCCACTTCAGTGATTGGACGCGAGTCTGTGCTCTCAAGCAGTCTTGTTGGATAAGTAAAGTTTTTTTTAATTTCCTCGCTTTCTGTAGTGAAATTTCTCCTCCCTCATTATTTTTCACCTTGTATTTCCCTTTCATGTGGTTCAGAGCTTTATTCTGTTTTTGAGTAATTAGCTAGTTGCATGTGTGTGTGGTAGTTGCTCTTGTGCCTTTTGGCCATTGCTATGGTTCTTCTTCTTCTCTAACTTAACCGTTAAAAAAAATAAAGTGATAGCTTGTAACAATATATTAGGTTTTTTAGTGCTGACCATTTGTGTGTGTTTCCATGTAGTTGTTTTTTGGCAGGGTTTCAGCCCAGTTCCTTTTCCAGTGGGAGTTATGTCAGACAAGCCATCTCTGGGGTTCAAACATTGAACTTCTTGTGGGCACAAGATCCTCAACCAGGATGCCCACAAGGAAGCGCGCCTACTGCTTGAGCGCTGATTGCCTTAAAGCAACCTCTGACGTTTGTTCTTTCTTTAATCTGCTTGGGCTCATGGATAGGCACATCAAACTTACATTAAGGGGTCTTCTTCCTTCTTCAGATTTTGAGGGTCAGATCCCCTCTGTGGTTTCTTTCTCCTCCTCTAAGGAGGCTAAGAAGAGGTCTCTGCTTCCCTGAGGAACCCTCTGAGCCTAAAATGAAATAAAAAAAATTTTGAATCCGACCTCCACAGATCCAAAGAAAACGACTGCGTTATGAGAGCCACAGACCTCCTGGGATCCAACTGAATTTATTACACTACCTCCTTATTTGGTTCCAGTGTTGGATCCTAGGGCTCTGGATCCAGGAGCTCAGCCTTCCTCAACTCTGGTGGTGCTCTTGATCAGCCCAATTCCTCTTCCTTCAAAATGGAGTCAGTCTCAGAGCCGAGGTGTAGGTACTGGATCCAGGGGAATGGGGCCGGCTCCATCCTTGTCAGAGCCGACCCTTCCACTAAGTGCTTTGGACCTTGACAGCTTAGGTCTGATTGTCTCTGGAGGCCCTGGATCTGGGTTGAGTTCTGGCCACCTCCTCTTAGTTGCTTCGGCTCCAAGGGAAGTGGAAAGGGCTTCTCCAGGTCCATTGGCTTTCCAAGTAGTGGAAACGGTATTCTCCCAGAGCTTAGAACCATCTTCTCATGTTCTGCAGCCTCCCCCCCTACCCTCCTTGGATCATGGTCTTGAACCTACTCATTTTGCCCTGAGCCAACCCACCCCAAATAGTCTCCAGGATCTTTCTGGCCAGGAAGAATCCTCTTCTTCAGAAACTTCTCCCAAGTACCTCATGGTGGAAGTCCTATGGAAGAAGATACGCAAAAGAATGCACATCGACTCCCTGATGGAGTCATTAACCAAAGTCATTGACTTTGATGAGGGAGGATTCCCTCAATCCCCACCTGATGTCTCCTTTGCAGACATTCTAGAGATCCTGAAGCAGAAAAGTGGGTGGTCTGTACAACCTCCTCCTCCTGAGGAGTCAGTGTTCTTGGAGGCATTTGGGGTTGGCTCATCTATTTCCTGGGTGACCCACTGGCGGACGACCTCATTGATCTGGTATCCCACCGGGCATGGAAGGAACTGGATACCATCGAGCCCATTCCTAAATGTCCCTAGTCCCACCATCTGACAGGAAACACTGGAGTAAATGCCCTGTAGTTGATGCCATTGTGGTGGCACTGGCCACTAAAAAAGAACTGGCAGAGGAGTCTGCCAGTGTCTGTCTGCCTAACTGGGAGTCTGGGGTATTGGACAGGTTCAGAAACTGCATTTACACCTTAGCCACTTTTTGAGCTGCAGTCTTTAAATTATTTAGCTCATTTTACCCAGCTGAAGAGAGAGCTGGTCAAGGATCTCTCTCACTCTGTGTCTATGCCTTTGGTGGAGCTGAAGAAAATTTCTCCCAAGCTGGCCACTCTGTCTTCCATTGCTAATTCCTTGATGAGGTTAATCTCTCACACAGCAGAAGGTACCTCAGACCTGTCCCTAAGGAGACATGCCTGGATGAGACTATGATTTTGCAGAACCGGTCAAGGTGTCTTTTGTTAATGCCCCTTTTGATGGCTCATCACTCTTTGGGCCTTCCGTTAGAGATGCACTCACCCACAGCAAAAAGGACAGAACGACCCTTTCTGCCATAGGAATCAAGTTTTCTATGCCTCTGAGGTCCTTTTTAAGGAACCAGCATGGAGGCAAAAAAAATGTTCCCTAAGTCCCACGACCTTTCCAGAATCCACATGGGGGAGCCCTCCTCCAGAGGCAGATGAGGAGGGTTTAAGGGTCAGTGTTCTTAGGTTCATAGGTTGATACTAGGCTATCGGCCCTAGGGCCTATACAAGCCTAGCCATAGCAATTCCCTGGCTATTTCTTCCCAGAATATTTACTTCCCTGGTCCCCTGTCTAGCAAGGTGACTGACGTGATAGCTGGGGTGAATTTCCTATCTCCCATCCAATCGTCAAGGTTCCTTTTGAAGAGGGCCAAAGAGGTGTTCAACTTGACATATATGAACAGTCTATTCCACAATGTGGGGAGTCTCTGGGTCAGGAACCTATCCCTCGAGCATGTTTTGTTCATTGTGATGACCAGGTTTAGATCCCTGGAGCATGTGGTTCTGAGGTATTGGGATTTCTTTAAGTGTAGCATGTCCAACAGCACTGGGTTTGACATGGCCTTGTAGGTTCAGCAGAGATTGCCTCTAAGTAGGCAATATGTGACAGAATATAGCTGGAGTTTTTTTAGATGGTTAGCATAGGGCATCTGCTTTAGGCCTGTGATTCTTTTAGTGAGGTATTTATGTGGCCTTTCCAGTTGTTGCAGATGTCTTGTGAGGTACATACCAAACGGGGGTTGTACTCTATACTGGGTCTAATGAGGGATGAGTACAGTGGGACAATGACCTTCTTTTTTTCTGGATGAGAAGCCCTTAGTGATGAAGTGTGCCACATAGGAGGAGTTCCTGACTGCTGTGGCTGTGTGGTTATCGAAGGTGAGACCACTGTCCACCTGTGTCCCTAAGTCCTTTATCACACTTTCGGTGTTTAGTGTACTGCCACTTATGTGGTAATTCATGGATACATGGTTTTTCCCAAAGGAGATAACTATACATTTCTTGGCATTGAGCTTGAGCCCATGGCTCTGGCACCAAGCATCTGTTTCTGTAAGTCCTTTTTGTAGAGTATCCACATAATTTGGGGTTTCAATAATGGATCCCAGTTTGCAGTCATCTGCGAACTTTGTTAGCCAGAGTCCGTTAGTGCTGGCCTGTACTTCAGAGAAGTAGATGCCAAACAAGTGCGGTCCCAGGACTGAACCCCGAGATGTTCTTCATTCCACATTGCTGCAGTCCTAACCATTGGGTAGTCCGCTGTCCAGTCGGCCCGAATACCAAAGTATATGGCTGACGTCGGTCCAGGCGCATTAGACTGACGTCAGGACGTCAGGGTACTAATGCGCATGACCGACGTCATATCCTCTGTCTTTTTTGCCGCGTGGTCCGATGCAGAAGCAGTTTTGCGAGTGCAGGTTGGCGTTCTGAAATTTTCTGAAGTCGGAGTTTCAGACCGAATCAAAGTTGGCTAAGTACCCCGTTGGGGAACGTTTTGGTTTTTTCTTGCCTCAGTATTTAACCGGATGTCAGAAAAAGTGAATAACTGTATTTCTTGTGGGAAACAGATACCTCATAGGGATTACCATACTTTGTGTATACCTTGTTTAGGGCCTGAGCACGACGTTGTTGGATGCCGCTCTTGTGCTAGATTTAACAAACGCACTATTAAGAGAAGGTTAGACTGTGCCAGGTTAGTGTTTGGGAAGCGTTGTAATTATAAAATGCCGACGGATGCTCCGACGGCCGCTTCATCCAAGAAGCGCAAGGATAAAACTGCAAAGCCTAGGGTTGATGAACCGGCAGTCCCGGACGTCGGTTCTTTAGAAGGCTCAGTGGAGTCAGAGGTTTTGCCAGGAGTTTCTTTGGAGTCTCAGGCAGAGACTTTACTGTTACAGGATGTGCCCTCTCAGGAGGTAGGCCAGGCTGAGGGGGCTTCTCAGGTAACTGTTCTTCCTTCTCTTCCCAATGTAGTTAGAGCCTCTCCTTCTGTTTCCAAAACTTCTTTGAGAGGTAGGCCAAGTTTAGCTTCAGTGGGGGCTTCTCCTAGCTCTTCAGGTTCTGTGCCTAAGAAACATATGCTTAAAATGGCAGAAGATTTGATTACTATGATTAGAGGTTCTATGCCCCCTCCTGATAAGAGGCCTAGGGTGGAACCTGAGTTTGAGAGTTTGGAACAGTGTTCAGAGGCTTCGGAGTCTTCTGCAGAAGACTTGCAGGAGTATCCTCCTTATTCTGATTCTGATGTGGATGATTCCACTCCTACAGCTTCTCCTCCTGAGGATTTCTCATTTTCAGAGACTCTGCATTCCATGAGGGAGCACTTTAAATGGGAAGGCCAAGATTACTCTGATTCCAGGAAAAGGCTTAGGGAATTCTTGTTTTTACCCCAGCATAGGCCCTTAGCTATACCTCCTGTGTTGAATGTGGTGGAAGATGTTTTTGCAGAGGCTTCCCTGAACCCTGATTCTTTGCCTCCTGCTCCTGTTAAACCTGATAGGTACTATAGGGTGCCTGAAGCTCATAAGTATCTTAAGAGTCCTAGGGCAGACCCGGAAACTGTTTCTCAGGGACCTAAAGGTGTTAAGGCCTCTGTTGTTAAAAATCCTGTGCCCACTGATAAAGAGGCAAGGGCTTTGGATAGATGGGGAAAGAAAGTGTATACTTCTTCCACTTTAGCCATGAGGGCGTTGAATTGTCAGTTTCACATGTTAAAATATCAAAATTATCTCCTTTCACAATTGAAATCTAAGGTGGATGCTTTGGCGGAAGGTATTGAGTGTAAAGAGTTGCTGGATTTAGTTCATGTGTCTGAACAAGTGGGTAAGCATTCTTTGCAATGTGGTTTTGATGCTGTACAGGCCTCCTCGAGGGTGGCTGCCACTAGTTCTGTTCTTCGCAGGCATGCCTGGTTGAGGGATCAGAATTTAGCTGAGCATGTTAAGACAAGGATTTTGGATGCTCCTTTACAGTCTGATGTGTTGTTTGGTTCGCCTGTGGAAGCAGTCTTAAAGAAAATGGAGGACAAAGCTAAGTCTATGCAAACTGTTAAAGATTTTTGCAGGTGCAGCCACCCAAGTTTAGTAGAAATTGGCCTACTAAGGGATGGACATATCCTGCTTATGATTCCCAGTCTAGGGGTAGGTCTAGGCGTGGTAGGGGCAGAGCTCAAGGTTCTTTTAGGCCTAGAACAGGGAGTTCACCTGCTCAGACTTCTGGTGAGGGCAGGGTCAGTCCTTTCGTAAACAGACCCAATGACCTGCCTTTTCAGCTGCCAGTAGATTCTCGCCTGGCAGCTCCTTTGGGAGGAAGACTGTCTCTTTTCAAAGAAAATTGGGATTTAATTACTCAAGACAGATGGGTGTTGGATATCATTCACCACGGTTACAGGTTTTATTTCCATACATTGCCCCCTTTCAAAGGCATGCCAGACGTTCCTCCTCCACAAAGGAAAGAGGCTCACAAGCAAATTTCTCTGTTACTCCAAATAGGGGCCATTCAGTCAGTCCCTGTGTCAGAAAAGGGCCTAGGATTTTATTCTCGCCTGTTCCTAGTACCAAAGAAGGGGAACACGTGGAGACCAATTTTGGATTTATCTATCCTCAACACTTATCTGGACATTCCCAAGTTCAAAATGTTGACGTTACAACAGCTTTTACCTCTGCTGGGCAAAGATCACTGGATGGTAACTTTAGATCTCAAGGAAGCTTACCTTCATGTGCCAATCAGACTAAGTTGCAGGAAGTATCTGCGTTTTCGAGCTGGAAATTCTCATTATCAGTTCTCTGCATTGCCCTTTGGCTTATCTACTGCGCCCAGAGTATTCACAAAGGTTCTGGCTCCAGTGATAGCTTACTTCAGGCTAAAAGGAATCCAAATCTATCCTTACTTGGGCGACTGCCTGATTCTGGCTCAAGAAAAAGAAGATCTTCTACAGCATCTGGAATATGTCATAGCAGTGCTAAGATGCCTAGGGTATTCTGTGAGCGAAATAAAGACCAGTCTAGTTCCCCCTCAAGACATGTGCTTTCTGGGTGTGAGACTGAATACAGCAGCCCCGATGGCCTTTTTTTCCCCGGACCAACAAAAAGAATCTTTCCAGTTACTTCCATCATCTATCTCTTCAGTCCGGGCTGACTGCAAGGACAGTCCTTCAAGCCTTAGGGTTCATGGCATCTTGTATTCTGGTACTTCCCAATGCCAAACTGCATATGAGGAAGCTACAATGGTATCTCAAAAATCTGTGGACACAGCACTGCCAGGATTTGGACACTGTCATTCAAATAATACCTTGCATTCAAAAGGAATTTTTGTGGTGGGCTCAGGAATGTCACCTAAACAAGGGACTCTCTGTGACCCGGCCAGAGGCAAGTCAGATTCTATCGACAGATGCCTCAGATGTTGCTTGGGGAGCTCATCTAAATGGAAAGTGGATACAGGACAAGTGGCCTGCCAGACTACAGCATCTACATATCAACATGAAAGAGATGTTAGCAGTTCAGTTTGCATTAATTGCTTTCAAGGAGTTACTTCTTCCAGGGCAGGTGTTGATTCTAACAGACAACACAACTGTCATGTGGTACATCAACAAACAAGGGGGAACACATTCTTACCCATTGTGCAGACAAGCAATGATTTTATGGGAGACTGCGCTCAGTCTGCAACTAACTCTTCAGGCAAGGTTTCTGCCGGGAGCACAGAACTCCTTAGCAGATGTATTAAGCAGACAAATCATGGATCCCCACGAGTGGAAACTGGATCTTCATGTATTTCAAACATTGACAGTGTCATGGGGAACTCCAGACATAGATCTGTTCGCTTCTCCACTAAACCATCAGCTGCCAAAGTTTTGCACGAAAGGATTTCATCACACAGCTTGGAAAGTGGATGCTCTTTCTTTCAGTTGGAAAAATCTTCATGTGTATGCCTTTCCACCTCTGCCTCTTCTTCCAAAGGTGCTTCTAAAGGTCAGACAAGACAAGCCAAGGATGATTTTAATAGCTCCAGATTGGCCTCGGCAGCACTGGTACCCATTATTGAGGAGTCTGGTAAGGAAGCCTCCATGGCCTTTACCCTTGATTCCACACCTGTTGTCTCAGAGGGACGGTCATCTGCTCAATGTCAAGCTTCACTCTCTACATCTAACAGCCTGGCATATTCTGTTTTGAAAGACAGCAGGTCTCAGCTTCCTCAACAAGTTTTAAATGTGATTATGGAAGCCAGAAGACCTAGTACAAGGAAAGTGTACGCAGAAAAATGGAAGAGATTTTTGTTTTGGAGTGCAGCAAACAATTTGGAGATTACTGAGCCAAATTTAGGTGTGGCTCTTCAATATCTTACTGAGTTACTGGACAAAGGTTTGTCTTTCTCTTCCATTAAGATTCATGCTGCAGCAATTTCAGCTCACTATGATTGTGACCCACCATTGTTTTCGCATCCTTTGTTCAAGCAATTTCTTAGAGGGGCAAAGAATATAAGACCCCCATTAGAGCTCCTACTCCTGCTTGGGATCTCAATTTTGTGTTGGAGAAACTTACTCTACAACCTTTTGAGCCTCGGCTACTGCTGAATTGAAATACTTGTCATGGAAGACTGCTTTTTGTTGGCTATTACTTCTGCAAGAAGGGTTTCTGAGTTGCAGGCCCTTATGGCAGTAGAGCCCTTTTGATTTTCCATAAGGATAGGGTATCATTACGTACTAATCCTTCCTTTATGCCTAAGGTGGTTTCTAGTGTGGCTTTAAACCAAACTATTCATTTGCCTACTTTCTATGCAGATCCCCAAAATAAGGGGGAAAAGATTTTGCACACTTTAGATGTACATAGGCAGTTGCGTTATTATTTAAGCAGGACTAAGGATTTCAGGCAGTCTCAGCAGTTGTTTGTTTCTTTTGCTTTGAGTTCTCAGGGCAAGCCTGTGTCTAAGCAAACTATTTCTAAGTGGATTGGGTTTTGCATTTCATTTTGTTATTCCCATCATGGCAAGGAGATTCCAGCTGGGATTAGGCCTCATTCCACTAGGGCTACTGCCACTTCTACAGCATTTCTAAGGGGGGTGGCAACTAAGGATATTTTGGAGGCAGCTACTTGGAGTTCAGTGCATACTTTCTCTAAGCATTACCACCTTCCTCTCTACTCTAAATCTAGGGCTGGTTTTGCCACAGCTATTTTGCAAGGCATGTTGACAGCTCCTGCTTCCTTATGATTTGCCAGCCTCCCTTACCTCTGCTTTGGGATTCTACCCAATGGTTAGGACTGCAGCAATGTGGAATGAAGAACATAGTACAGTTTTGTACCTACCATAAATGTAGATGTTCGAGGATCCACATTGCTGCAGTCCAATTTACCCTCCCTCCTTCCCCGCTTTGTTTAGGGGTGGTGGTGTGAGTTACTATATATCTTATTGTATATATATTGCATATATGTTTGGTGCAGGGCTTTTTGGTGTTTTGGTTTGGGCCTTGTCTTTTTAGGGTCTTCTGACATCTGGGGCAAGAAAAGACTGAGGATATGACGTCGGTCATGCGCATTAGTACCCTGACGTCCTGACGTCAGTCTAATGCGCCTGGACCGACGTCAGCCATATACTTTGGTATTCGGGCCGACTGGACAGCGGACTACCCAATGGTTAGGACTGCAGCAATGTGGATCCTCGAACATCTACATTTATGGTAGGTACAAAACTGTACTTTACTCTGCTTGTCACTTGTTTGGAGCTGGATTTTGAGTTGGCTACTTTTACAGTGTGGGTTCTGTCAGTAAGCTAGTTGGCAACCCATCAAGTGAAGTAGGGATTAATGCCCAGCTTAGTAAGTTTATCTATGATTCCATAGTGGGGGATGGTGTCAAAGGCCTTGGCGAAGTCCAGAGAGGCTGTGTGAACCGACTTACCCTCGTCCATGGCTCTGGAGACTGATTCAAAGAAGTCAGTCAGGTTGAGGAGACAAGATCGGCCTTTTATGAACCCAAACTGGGTGGGGTCCAGTGTTTGAAAGTTGCCAATGTCTTTGTTTACAAGTTCCATGGCTTTGCAGATCAGGCTCGTCAGACTGATGGGATAACTGTAGCTGTGTGCCACTCTTAGGGCACGAAGCATGAGGTGAGGCTGTAATTAAACATGACACTTAGGTGAGGTGCCAGTTCATTTTGTTGTTCATGTAGTACACAGCCTGGGATGTCGTCTGGTCCCATGGATGCTGTATTCTTAGCTTTGGAGAGTGCGTTTTTTACCTGTGTGGCCGTGATTACTGAAATTTGGCAATCTTTTCGTATTAAGATGGGCCCTTTAGGGGGGTGAGAGAGGGGTGAAGTTTGCACTGAATCGATCTGCCAGGATATTGGCAATATCCTTGGGATCAGTATATTTAATGCCATTCTGTTGTAGCTCAGATCAGATCTGAGCATTGCCATTTAGGATGTTCATCGTGTTTCACTGTTGAAGTCATTACACTTGGGTTATCCTGCTGACAGGCTACCCGCAGTCTGCATGAATTCCAAAGTCCTGGTCCGGCGTCAGTTGCTGTCGCCACTTCCCTGACGTCAGTACGCCAGGGATATATAAGATGCAGCCGACGCCATTTTCTTCAGTCTTTCTTGCTGCGCGGTGCCCGAAGCAAAACAGTTCGCAAGTGCCGGTCGGCAGACTCCTGAGATTTTCGAAATTGAATTTCAGATCCAAAGTCTTCAATAAAGCTAAGTACCCTGTTGGGGAAACTTTTTTCTTGCTCCAGACCGATGTCAGTAAAAGTTAACAATTGTATTTCTTGTGGGAAGCAAATGCCTCATAAGGATTTTCATTCTTACTGTATTCCTTGCCTAGGCCCAGATCACGATGTTGCTAGTTGTTGGTTTTGTGCTAGATTTAACCAACGCACCATTAAGCGTCGGTACGATTTTGCATTTCATTACTTTGGCCGAAGGTTTAACTATATACTGCCGTCGGAACAGCCGATGACCGGAGTTCATAAAAAGCGCAAGGAAAAAGAAAAGGACAAGCATCTGAGGTCCAAAACCGATGACAAAGCCACCTCTAGGCCAATCGCTGGTTCTCAGTGAGGCACTTTCGCAGCCCCTGACACCCGCTACCTCAGAGCCACAGGCCGCATCCGACTCCCACGTGGAGACAACTAGGCCTCTGGAAACTCAAGGTATTGGGCCTACGGAAACTAATCCCTCAGATGGGTCTGGAGCCGCTGAGCAGGCATCGGCTTCTGAGGGTGTTTTCAGACCTACACAGCTTTATTATCAAGCCAACATCAGCATCCAAGACAAAGACTAAAACAGCTTTAAAGGCAAAGAAACAAGTACAGCATTCTCCTGGACAGACATCCATGCCTAAGAAACAGATGCTCAAAATGGCCGAAGACCTAATTACTTTGATCAGGGGTTTCCATCCCTCTCCTGATAAAAGGCCTAGGCAAGACACTGAATATGATTCCTCTGATCAGGTTTCCATTTCGTCTGACTCCTCTTCAGAACAGTAATACTCTCTTCCTCTCTATGAGGACTCTGATGCTGAAGAATGTATCCCTTCAGCCTCTCCTCCTGAGGACTATTCTTTTGGGGAAACCCTGCACACCATGAGGGAGCATTTCCATTGGGAGAGCCAAGATTATTCAGAATCTAAGAAAAGGTTCAGATATTTTCTTTTATTGCCTCAACACAGACCTCTTGCTATTACACCTGTTATAGGCATTGTAGATGATGTATTTTCAGAGTCCAGCCTGTCTCCTGATTCTTTACCCCCTGCACCAGTTAAGCCAGATAGGTACTACAGGGTTCCAGATTCACATAAATTTCTATATAAAAACCCTGCTGCTGACCCAGAAACTATATCTCAGGGTCCCAAAGGGGTCAAGGCTTCCACTGCAAAAAACCCTGTACCCTCTGATAGGGATTCTAGAGCACTGGACAGATGGGGAAAAAAAGTTTACACCTCTGCTACTTTAGCTGTAAGAGCTTTAAATTGCCAGTTTCATATGCTTAAATATCAGCAATACCTAATGTCTCTACTAAATCAGAAAATGCTGACAAACTCTGAATGTCCTGAAAACAAGAAAATGCAGGATTTATTGCATGCAGCTGAACAAGTGGGAAAGCATACTTTGCAATGTGGTTTTGATTCACTAGATGCCTCTTGCAGGGCCACAGTAACAGGATCTGTCATTCAAATGCATGCCTGGTTAAAGGAACAGAGTCTGCTTGATCATGTTAAAGCAAAATTATTGGGTGCTCCATTACAGCATGATACTTTGTTTGGTGTTAAGGCAGAAGAGGTGTTAAAGAAAATGGAGGATAAAGCTAAATCTACGCAGACAGTAAAGGATTTCTTACAGGTTCAGCCACCCAGATTTAGCAGGAACTGGCCTTCTAAGAATTGGTCCTTTCCAGTGTCAGACAGGCCTCAAAGAGGCAGATACAGACACCCTAGAGCTAGATCTCAACCCCTAAGGCTCATACAGGCCTAAACAATCGGGTACTTCTACCTCCAAAAGCGGAGAAGACAAATCACAACCATATAGGAAACAGTCCCAATGACTTCCCACTGCCAATGCCAAGCACTTATCTTTTGGCAGCACCCTTAGGGGGAAAGATAGCACTTTTTTCACAAAATTGGCACATGATCACCCAGGAAAAATGGGTACTGAATATTGTTTCTCAGGGCTACAGGTTCCACATTCACACCCTTCCATTGGCAAAAGGTATGCCAGACCTGCCACACAATCAATGGGCAGAGGCACAAAAACAAATTACATCTCTCATTGACATGAGGGCTATTCAGCGAGTACCACAGCAAGAGCAGGGACAAGGATTTTACTCAAGGCTTTTCTTGGTACCCAGAAAGGACAAAGCATGGAGACCAATACTGGACCTGTCTATTCTAAATACTTTTCTGGACGTTCCAAAATTCAAAATGTTGACACTGCAGCAACTTCTGCCCATGCTGGGCAAGGGGGCTTGGCTCGTAACTTTGGACCTCAAAGAGGCATACCTGCATGTCCCAATCAGACAATCTTGCAGAAGATACCTCAGATTCATAGCTGGCTCAATGCACTACCAATTCTCTGCAGTGCCCTTTGGCTTCTCTACTGCACCCAGGGTCTTCACAAAATGCCTGGCACCAATAATTGCATTTTGCAGACAGGAATTCAAATATATCCCTACTTGGGCGACTGCCTTATTCAAGCAGAGAGCAAGGACATTCTACTAAAGCATCTGGCGTTTGTAAACTGATTACTAATTTGCCTAGGGTACACAGTAAACGAAAGAAATCAAAACTAGTACCCTCTCGAGATAATATTCCTGGGTGCAAGCTTAAATACAACTGCCCAGAAGGCTTATCTCACGCCAGAGAAACAAAGGCAACTGACTTATTACTTCCAAAACATGGCAACAACAACCCACTTACCTGCAAGAAAAATTCTGCAGGCTTTGGGCTTCATGGCGTCCTGCATTCTGCTAATTCCATATGCAAGACTGTATATGAGGAAGCTACAATGGTATCTAAAAAGTGTTTGGACTCAACATTGCCACAGCCTGGAAACATTAATTACCCTCATTCCCTGCCTGCAACAGGAGTTTCGATGATGGGCACAGGCCTGTCACCACAACAAGGGACAGCCATTCACTTTACCCACAGCCAGGCAGACGCTAACAACAGATGCATCGGATTATTCATGGGGGGCACACATGGCAGGAAAATGTATTCAGGGCAAGTGGCCCGCAAGCCAAATGCATCTTCATATCAATCAAAAAGAGATGCTAGCTGTACAAAATGCCCTGACAGCCTTCAAGGATCTACTTCATCCAGGACAACTATTGCTAAAGACGGACAATACTACAGTCATGTGGTACATAAACAAGCAGGGGGGCACACATTCCTACCCCTTCTGCAGGCAAGCCATGACTTTGTGGAACACAGCATTGACCTATCAAGTGCATCTGCAAGCACAATTCCTGCCAGGAAAGACAAATACTCTGGCAGATGAACAAAGCAGAAACCTCATGGACCCTCACGAGGGGAAACTAGATCCACAAGTCTTCAGCATGATAACAAGGAAATGGGGATGCCCAGACATAGATCTGTTTGCATCCCCTCACAACTGCCAGCTACAGAGATTCTACACAAGGACTTATCACACACAAGCATGGAAGGTGGATGCTCAATCATTCAGCTGGAAAACCCTGACAGTATATGCCTTTCCTCCACTGCCTCTCCTCCTCAAGGTAGTCCTAAAGGTCAGACAAGAGAAGCCAAAAATGATTCTGATTGCCCCAGACTGGCCACACCAGCACTGGTACCCAATCCTAAAGAGCTTGTCTCAAGGCCCAGCCTGGACTCTACCTCAAATTCCTCATCTTCTGACCCAACAAAACAATCAGATCCTGCACAGCCAACTCAGAACCTTAAATCTGGCTGCATGGCGAATAATATAACTACTCAGAACACACCACTCTGTAAAGCAGTTATGGATGTTATTTTGGAAGCCAGGAGACCCAGCACCAGAAAATCTTATGCAGAAAAATGGAAGAGATTCTGTGCTTGGAATCAGGCACAAGGAATTGAACCGCTTGTTCCAAATACTCCTCAGATTTTACAATACCTAACTGAGATGCTGGACAAAGGCCTATCCTTCTCATCAATTAAGATCCATGCCTCTGCCATTTCAGCTCATTACAATACGGAACCACCTATTTATTCACACCCACTGCTAAGGCAGTACCTTAGAGGGGCCAAAAACATAAGACCCCCAAGGAGAGCACCGGTACCTACATGGGACCTCAATTTTGTCTTGGAAAAGCTCACACTGCCTCCTTTTGAGCCAGCCAATACAGCCGAGATAAAATACGTATCATGGAAAACAGCTCTGCTCCTAGCAATAACTTCAGCAAGAAGTGTCTCAGAGTTACAGGCATTAATGGCAGTGGAACCTTTTATCATTTTCCATCTGGACAGGGTTTCTCTAAGGACAAACCCAACATTTATGCCAAAGATAGTATCCAGTGTAGCTCTGAATCAAACCATTCATTTGCCTACTTTTTATCCAAATCCACAGAATAAAGGGGAGAGACTTCTGCATTCTTTGGACATACACAGACAGCTTTGCTTTTACTTGGACAAAACTAAAGCTTTCAGAAAGACTGAGTAACTTTTAGTGGCATAAGCTGCAGCATCACAAGGAAAGGCCATCTCAAAACAGACTATTTCAAAATGGATAGGACACTGCATTCGTTTCTGCTATGCACAACATGGCAAATCAGTGCCTAAGGGCATCAGGCCACATTCTACCAGGGCAGCAGCCACTTCAGCAGCCTTTCTCAGAGGAGTACCAACCAAGGAAATTTTGGAGGCTGCAACTTGGAGTTCAGTGCACACTTTCACCAAGCACTACCACTTACCTGTTTATTCTAAATCCAGAGCAGGCTTTGCCACTGCAGTTCTGCAGGGCCTCATAGCCACTCCTAATTCTATTTAGACCCAGCTGCCCATCCTCAGCTTTGGGATTCAACCCAAGTGTAATGACTGCAACAGTGAATACACTCGAAAATCTACATTTATGGTATGTACACAACTGTACTTTCTTGACATAACTATAGAATGCTTTGTGGTTTTCGCAACTAGCTTTGGAGGATTTTATGAGGTATCTCAGGCCTAGAGGCAGAGGGGTTCGCAGAACCAGGCCTTCAGAGATACATTCCCTAACAAGCTCTGTCAGTGCTGCTGAAGCACTGCCTTGACTGTCTATCTCTGGAGGCAGTATATTATCGACTTTCCTTGCACCCAGAAGCCTAGACAGATTAAACAAACAATCCATAGGTGCTGAACATAATATCCAGAGGCTACTACATTCCCTTTTCCTCCACTCTCCAAACACCAGCAAGAAACTCCCCAACATGCCACCCAGTCAACGGGAGCAGGCAGCCCAAGAAATTTGAAAATAGTTGCAAAAAACAGTCATCCAAGAGGTCCCAACCAAACAGAGGATTGGAAACTTACTCCTGCTTCTTTTTGTTGCTGAAAAACACAGGGAACCTATGACCCATACTGGATCTAAACAAGTTGCAATTTTATGTAAAGAAGTTGAAGTTCCAAATGGTTTAGTCCCTTCTGCCCCTTTTGCACAAGGACGATTGGATGTGCTCAACAAATCTTAAGGATACGTGCTATCATATCAGAATAGACAGGTGGTCCAAGAGATTCTTGTGCTTTCGGCTGGGAGCCCATCACTTTCAGTTCAGAGCACTGCTCTTTGGGCTTACCACAGCCCCCCGGGTGTTCACCAGAAGCATGGCAGTCGTAACAGCTCACATGGGAACTCAAATACTTAAGACGATTGGATCCTCACTGTCCCCATGAGGCATCAACTTCTTTAAGCCAGAGATTATTTGATTTGAGTCTCACACTCCCTGGGCATCACCATAAATTTAGAAAAGTCTAATTTGACTCCTTTGCAGAACCTCAAATTCATAGGAACACTGTTGAACACAAGGGATCAGGTAGCTGCTCTTCCCCCTTCACTGCATAACGACACTGAAGACTCAGATGTGGGAACTATTATCCCATCTATGTGTCGATGTCCTTCAAGGATGCATCTGCAGTCCTTACAAATGGGTTGTCCTGTCGTCAGGCAGCCCTTCGGTCGGCCGGATTCCAAAGTCTGGGTCCGGCTTCGGCTGGTGTCGCACTTCACCCGACGTCATTGCGGCAGTTTTTCGGGTATAAAGGCAACGGCCGACGCCATTTTCCTCAGTCTTTCTTGCCGCGTGGCGCCCGAAGCAGAAGCTGTTCGCAAGTGCCGGTCGGTCAGATCCAGAGATTACTACTACCGAATACTACTTCGAAGACTTCTATAAAGCTAAGTACCCCGTTGGGACTCTTTCTTGCCTCAGCCGATGTCAGAGAAAGGTAATAATTGTTTATCCTGTGGGAAACAAATACCTCATAAAGATTTCCACTCCTATTGCATACATTGCTTAGGCCCAGACCACGACGTAGCAGCTTGTCTAGCCTGTGCTTCTTTTAACCGACGGACGCTTAGACGTCGCTCGGACTTTGCTGAACAGATTTTCGGCTCCGATTTTGCCTACATTATGCCGTCGGATCCTCCGACTACACAAATAACCAAAAAACGCAAAGAAAAGGACCGACACTCGCGGTCCGCGGTTTCGGCTGAAGCCGCGGTTAAGCAATCCACGAGTGTCTCGGTTTCGGCCGAAACCGAGCAAGCGTTTTTTTCTTCAGCAGATAACTTGCCTTCTACCGAGGCCTCTTCTGTACTGGTAGAAACGGCTTCTGAAATCCAGCCTTCTGTTGCGATTTCACAGGATTTATCAGACACCATTCCACTAGATATTTCTACCCCTGCACGTGGAGCTGCTAGGCCTCCTCCAGCTATGTCTATTAAGGCCTTTGCCAGGGCTAAAGCAGCCAAAACTTCCAAACCTGTGCCTGCCAAGCCCCCCTCTCACAGGCCCAGCACCAGTTCCCATATGCTTTCTTTGGCACAGGATCTCATCACTTTAATTCGTGGATCCCAGCCTCATCCAGACAGGGCCTCTCTCCCTCCTCCAGAAAAGAGGCCTAGAGCAGAGCCCCCTGAGCCAGTAGCCTTTACCTCCGGCTCCTGCTAAACCTGATAGGTACTACAGGGTCCCGGACACTCATCACCACTTATATAAGGCCCCTTTTGCAGATCCAGAGACTATCTCCCAGGGCCCTAAAGCTGTAGCAGCTACTACTTCTAAAAACCCCCTCCCCTCTGAAAGGGAATCCAGGTCCTTAGAGAGATGGGGTAAAAAAGTTTACACCTCTGCTACTTTGTCAGCTAGAGCTTTGAACTGCCAATTTCATATGATTCAATATCAAGAGTTTATGCTTGACCAGTTGACTAAAAAGCTGTCCTCTGATGAATCTTTAGATAAAAAGTATATTCAAGAAATGTTACATAACATACAGCAGGTTAGTAACCATTCTTTAAAATGTGGCTATGATGCACTGGAGGCTTCCTTTAGATCAGCCATGACTGGCACAGTTATCAGAAGGCATGCATGGTTGAAAGAGCAGGCATTACCAGACCATGTCAAATCTAAGCTTTTGGATGCACCTATGGACAAGGTCAATTTATTTGGTGCCCCCGCACAGCAGGTTCTGAAAAAGATGGAAGAGAAAGCGAAATCTGTGCAAACAGTAAAAGATTTCTTACAGGTTCAACCTACAAGGTTTAGCAGGAATTGGCCCTCCAAGAATTGGTCCTTTCCAGACTCCTCTAAAGCACAAAGAGGCAGGAATAGGCGCTCTAGAGGCAGAAACCAATCCAGAGGTGCCTACAGGGGTCGCCAGTGGCAGGGTAACAACCAACGAGGCACGGATACAGCCACCACCACTACAACAGCTCAATCACAGTGACTTGGCGGTGACACCGCCTACCAGGGAACAACTAGAAGCGCCCTTAGGCGGAAAGCTAACATTATTTTCAAGAAACTGGCACTGCATTACAAGAGAAAAATGGATTATGCAAACTATAGACAAGGGTTACAGGTTCCATTTCCATACATTACCAGGAAAGAGAGGAATGCCAAACCTACCACCTTCTCAAAGGGCAGAAGCTCTAAAACAAATATAGAATGCGTGCTGTGGAAAAGGTACCAGTCATGGAGCAAGGGAAGGGATTTTACTCCAGGCTCTTCCTGGTACCAAGAAAAGAAAACAAATGGAGGCCTATTCTAGATCTGTCCGCTCTAAACACATTCCTCATTGTTCCAAAATTCAAAATGCTGACCCTACAGCAGCTTCTTCCCATGCTGGGCAAGGAGTCTTGGCTGGTAACTCTAGATCTCAAGGAGGCATGCCTGCACGTCCCCATAAGACCAATTTGCAGAAGATACCTCAGATTGCTTGCAGGATCAGAGCATTATCAATTCTCAGCATTGCCCTTTGGCTTATCTACTGCGCCCAGAGTGTTCACGAAATGCCTGGCATCAGTAATCGCTCATTGCAGACTTCAGGGAATTCAAATCTATCCCTACCTGGACGACTGCCTGATACAAGCGGACAACAAAAGCAAATTAACAGAAGACTTACAAAGAGTCATCTACCTGCTACAAGCCCTGGGATACACAGTCAATACAAAAAAGTCAAGGCTGATTCCATCCCAAATAATAACTTTTCTGGGTGCAGAACTGGACACATCAAAACAAATGGCATTTCTAACTGCAGAAAAGAAAGAGCAACTTCCTCTCTATTTCTTGGCATTAACAAAGCAGAGCCATCTAACTGCAAGAAAAGTGCTACAAGCTCTAGGCTTCATGGCATCCTGCATAATTCTGGTCCCTCATGCCAGGCTTCATATGAGAAAACTACAGTGGTACCTAAAGAATTTGTGGTCTCAGCACAAGCACAGCCTGGAAACCAAAATTCCAATGATCCCATGCCTGAAGCAAGAGTTCTTATGGTGGGCTCAGGCCTGCCAATCAAACACAGGACTGCCCTTCTGCAAAGTCAACCAAGACAAACTATCACGACAGATGCCTCAGACCTCGGTTGGGGGCACACATGATGGACAAGTGCATTCAAGGCCTATGGACTCAAGACCAACTGCATCTGCACATAAATCTAAAAGAAATGATGGCAGTAAAATTGGCAATCCAGGCATTCAGACTTCTTCTCCACGAAGGCCAGCTGTTGATAAGGACAGACAACACCACAGTTATGTGGTACATCAACAAACAGGGAGGCACACACTCATACCCCCTATGCCGGCTGGCACTAGACCTATGGGATGTGGCTCTAAGCTACAACCTTCAGTTACAGGCAATTTATGTACCAGGGAAGGAAAACATTCTAGCAGACATACTAAGCAGAACTACAACAGATGCCCACGAATGGATGCTGCATCCAGACATCTTCAAAGCCATCACAAGAGAATGGGGATTACCACAAATAGACCTGTTTGCATCCCCATACAATCACCAGTTGAAGAAATTCTGCACAAGGACTTACCACCCACTTGCTTGGAAGGTGGACTCCCTATCCTTCAGTTGGAAAAGCCTGACAGCATACGCATTCCCACCACTTCCTTTGATGCACAAGGTGCTTCTCAAGATCAAAGAGGAATGTCCGAGGATCATTCTGATAGCCCCAGACTGGCCAAGACAACATTGGTACCCACTGCTGAGGAGCATGTCCCGGGAACAAATATGGCGACTGCCCCCTGATCCCATTACTGCTGACACAGAACAACTACAACATTCTGCATCCAAACCTAAAAACTCTGCAGCTAACTGCCTGGAACATTACATGACAGAAATTAACCCAAATTTATCCCAAAGGGTTAAGGACATAATCCTGGAGGCTCGTAGACCTTCAACACGAAAGAATTATGCAGCAAAATGGAAAAGATATCTCATCTGGAGTGCTGCAAAGGGGCAAGATGTGACACTGGTGAACATAGCCAACATCCTGGAGTACTTGGCCGAGCTCTACCACACAGGCCTGTCCTATTCCTCCATAAAGATACATGCATCAGCTATTTCAGCACAGTACAGCTTGGATCCTCCTGTCTTCTCGCATCCTCTGCTCAGGCAGTTTCTGAGGGGAATTAGAAATGTAAAACCTCCCAGGAAACCTCCATTGCCAACATGGGACTTGAACTTTGTGCTAGAAAAACTGACTCTACCCCCTTTCGAGCCAGCAGCTACAGCAGACTTGCAATACTTATCCTGGAAAACTGCCTTCCTGCTGGCAATAACTTCAGCAAGAAGGGTCTCCGAACTACAAGCATTAATGGCAGTACAACCCTTCCTGACCTTCCATCAGGATAGAGTGTCCATGAGAACAAATCCTACATTTATGCCTAAGGTGGTATCCAGAGTCTCTTTAAATCAGGCTATCCACCTTCCTACATTCTTCCCCAATCCACAGAACAGGGGAGAGAAACTCTTACATACCTTGGATGTACACAGGCAATTACGCTACTACCTGGACAGGACAAAAAACAATAGAAAAACTGACCAGCTTCTGGTAGCTTATGCAACAGGAAAAGAAGGAAAACCAATTTCTGAACAGACAATCTCCAAATGGAGAGGAAATTGCATTAGACTTTGTTACTCCTACCATGGAAAGAAAACTCCAGAGAACATCAGGCCTCACTCCACAAGGGCCACAGCCACTACCACAGCTTTCTTACGAGGAATGGCTACCAAGGACATTATAGAGGCTGCTACTTGGACCTCCGTGCATACATTTGCCAAGCATTATAACTTACCTCTATACTCTAGATCCCGTGCTGGCTTTGCCACTGCTGTTTTGCAAGGGATCCTGACTACACCATAATCTATTCTCATTACCTCCTCCCTAGTTTAGCTATGGTATTCTACCCATTTGTAAGGACTGCAGATGCATCCTTGAAGGACATAGTACAGTTTTGTACCTACCATAAATGTAGATGTCCGAGAGGAATGCATCTGCAGTCAGGATTACCCACCCTCCTTCCCCTCTGAGGTACTCCTAGGGTATTTACCAATCTTCAGCTAGCTTGGGGGGATCTATTATGGTGTATTTGTTTGTATATATGTACATACATGTTTATTTTGTGTGTTTGCTCTCTACTATTTGGAAACTTTGGCATTTATCCAAATTTAGCCTACCAAGAGGGCACCTGGCATCTGGGGCAAGAAACACTGAGGAAAATGGCGTCGGCTGATGCCTTTATACCCGAAAAACTGCCGCAATGACGTCGGGTGAAGTGCGACACCAGCCGAAGCCGGACCCAGACTTTGGAATCCGGCCGACCGAAGGGCTGCCTGACGACAGGACAACCCATTTGTAAGGACTGCAGATGCATTCCTCTCGGACATCTACATTTATGGTAGGTACAAAACTGTACTTTCCCCCCCCACCACCGCATGCCTAGTTTTACAAGCTCAGGGATCGATGTCAGCAGCAATTTTTTTTTTAGCCCTTTTGGCAAGGTTCTTTATGCAAATTCCTCAGTGGACATTAGGAGTACAATGGTCTGTACTCTGCCAACCTCTGTTCCCATCAGACTGACATCAGTCTGAAAACGTCATATTCATTGACGGATTCAGACAGACAACCTCCTTATAGGCAGACCCTTCTTGATTCCCTCTCCATTTGCCACAGTGACCATGGACACTTCCCATTTGGGGTGGGGGGGCATTACAAGGGAAAGATGGTCCAAGGCATGTGGTCCCCTCTGGAGACCAGGATGCATATTAATATCCTCAAGATGAGAGCAGTTTAACATTGCAAGCCTTTCAGGACGTTCTCCCTCTGAGGACCATTGCAGTTCACACAGACAACATGCCTATAGTCTGGTGCATCAGCAAACAAGGAAGAACCCGTTCCTACCTTTTGTGCAGAGAGGCCATGAAGGTTTGGGAATGGGTGATATCTTCGGACCGCCTTCTAGTTGCAACTTACATCCTAGGGAAAACCAACAAGCTGGCAGACACTCAGCAGATCTGTTCTGATTCCACAAGAGGTCCATCAGCCAATAAGTGGCGAACATAATCTTCAACCTTGTCGCGACCTTTTTGCCTCTCCCCTCAACAAGTGCAGCAAGTTCTTTACTCTATTCCCCCCTCTGGAGGCATCCCAAAGGGACGGTCTGGTATGCGATTGGCTCTCTGTGGTGGTCTTTATGCTTATTCCCCCTTTTTCTGCTGATCCCGAAATTTCTTCGGAACCCAAGCAGGCTGAAGAGCTCATTGCCCCCTTCTGGCCTTGACAGATATGGTTCCCCTTCCTTTGGTCTCATATAAAATATCCTGTGTGGGTACTGAAGCCAAGACATGATCTCCTCTCTCACCTGTCAGGATTAAAGCATCCCAGTCTCCATGCCGTCAAGCTGATTGCATGGTTTCTTCACTTTCAGCCATAGTAAGAAAGTCCAGGCTTGCTTCCACAGTTCATAACATCATCTTAGCCTTACAAACGGTTTCAACTAAGAAAGTCTACAACAGTAAATGTAAAAAGTTCATTGTTTGAGCAACAAGTGAAAATATTGATCCCTTCTTATCACCAGTCCAGTCTCAAATGTTTTGCTTTTCCTTAGTACTTTGTTTAAAGGAGCGGCAAGTTTTTCTACCATCATATTTCAGCTAGCAGTAATTTCTAAATTTCATACGGTTAGCCAGTCTCGCTCCTTGTTTATCTTTGGATTATGCAAAGCGTTTATGAAAGGTATCTTTTTGTTGAGACCACCCACTAAAGATCCTTCCCCACCTTGGGAGCTCACAGTTGTGCTGCAGAGGTTTACTCAAAGATCATTTGAATCAGCAGCCAGTTTTTTTCATGGAAGATGATCCTTTTAGTAGCTATTACTTCACCGAAAAGAATTTCTGAGCTACAGGCGTTATCTTCCAAATCTCCATTTATAGTCTTTCATAAAGACAGGGTTTCACTGTTTACCGATCCTTCCTTTATGCTTAAAATAGCTACAGATAGCAACATTATCCAATCTAAGGACACTTTTGAAAAACCACCGGAAGTAACAAAAGAACAGCCGAGGATTGCTAAAAAAAAAAAAAAAAAATCCCAGTTCTTTACTGTTAAGTGCTTTTGTTCATCCACACTATACAATGAACTTCTTCAGAAAAAACTGTACCCAACATTCAATGCCTTATATAAGGCTGTTAATTAGTTAATAAGTTAATATAACAATTAACAAGCTTCCTCAAATTGATCAAACTGTTAAGTGCTATAAGAAATGCCGTTACAAATGGAATTTAGAATGCTAAAAAGCACAAAGAAATGTAAACATTATAATTCCTTATATAACACAAACAAAATAAGACAAATATAAATCATACATAAAATGTATGTATTATCACGTTGTGTCTGTAGACAGTGCAATGATAAATAAACAGCCTCCACTTCCTATCTAGATGTTAAGCTAAAAGAGTGAATCAACTTTGACTTTTTTTTTTTTTTTTTTATAATATCATACGTTATATATTATATAGAAACCTGCTACTTAAATTGAGTGGTATCATCATAGTAAAATGTAACTGAATAGATGTATACACATTTCATACTACATATTATCTATCCAATGATTTTAACTTTAGAATGCATTTAATTGAACTAAATTCATTCAGCCCATGTGGAACATGGGCATTGGTTCTTAACTGCCATAATAGTTCACATTTTTCCAACTTCAGTTCCCACAGACAACCTTTAATATTTTTACTTATTTGATCCATGATAATAAAATGGAGTTTGTGTAGGATTGTCTAAACATGCCTTGCCAAAGAATTGGTAGTTGACATCTTGCCAATCTGGTATTGGTGTTCGTAAAGCCCGTTCTGTTTTTCCTATGTTGAAACTTTGGCACTGCTGACATTGGGCAAGATAAACTACCCCTGTTGTCTCACAATTAAATCTTCCTTTTACACTGTAAATCTTGTTGTGTGTGCTAAAACAGTTCCCTACCTTTATAAATTGGCATTGGTGGCATGTGCCACATTTTTTCATACTCCAATTGCTTTTAGGTATTGTGGTCTGACATTCTAGTATGTTCTTCAAATTTGGGCCTCTTCTATATGCTATGTTGGGCTTTCCACCCAAATTTCTGTACACAGTACTATCTTCAATAAAAAGGGCCCAATTTGTAATGATAATATCGTTGATATTTTTTGCATCCATAGAATAGGTAGTTAAAAAAACAAAGTCTGAGATTGAACTGTATGGGAAAATTATCGGAATTTCTATCTTGTGTAGTCAAATCATGTACTACTTCACTGTAGCCTTTCCACAAGATGGGCTTTAAATGCCCATTGTTCCTTTTTCTATGTACTTTATTAAACAGTTGTTCAAAGAGGTATATCTGATGTCCTCGTCTTGTGAACTTATTTTTTAGAAGTTCACATTCGACTTGGAAATCATCATCAGATTAAACCATTCTGGCTGCTCATACCAATTGTCCTTTTATTACAGCTCTTTTTGATGAAAAGGATGGTTGCTGCTGAAATGGAGAAAAGTATTAGAATAAGTAGGCTTTCTATAAATGGTAGCCTTATATCTCCTATTCATTGTGTACTTAGACAATTGTACATCTAAGAAGTTAATGGTTTCTATCTCAAACTCAGGTAAATTCTAGAAAGTTAGTAAACTTTGTAATAGTATTTAGGAATTCCTCTACTGTTCAAGTGACCCTCTCCATATAAAAAACATGTCATCTTGATTGATAGCGAGTGCACCAAACAGTGTTCTCCTTGAACATGATGCTGTTAAATAGGAATTCCCTTTCCCAATGGGCCTTCACATAGTTGCAAAGCTTCCCCCACAGGGGGAGCCCATGGCTACCCCTGATTTTTGCAGGAAAAATTGGTTATTGAATAAGATGTAGTTATTTTGTAATACCAGTTAGAGTAGTACTTCTATCAAATCAATTTCATTGCTATCCATGCCTTTAATTATTAAAAGCTCATGTACCCACTGCAAACCTGGATGTTCTTCGTGTTTCACTGTTGCAGTCATTACATTTGGGTAATCCTGCTGGCAGGTTGCCCTCAATTGGCCTGAATTCCAAAGTCTTGGGTCCTGCGTCGGCCACTGTCACCCCTTCCATGACGTCAGGTCGTCGGGGGTATAAAAGAAGCAGCCGATGCCATTTCTTCAGTCTTTCTTGCCGCGCGGTGCCCGAAGCAGAAGCAGTTCACAAGTGCCGGTCGGCCGACTCCTGAGATTTTCGTGTTCGAATTTCAGATCCGAAGTCTTCAATAAAGCTAAGTACCCCATTGAGGAAACTTTTTTCTTGCTCCAGACCGATGTCAGAAAAAGTAAATAATTGTATTTCTTGTGGAAAGCAAATACCTCATAAGGACTTTCATTCTTACTGTATTCCTTGCCTAGGCCCTGATCACAACGTTTCTGGTTGTCAGTTTTGTGCTAGATTTAACCAACGCACTATTAAGCGTCGGTATGATTTTGCTTTAAACTATTTTGGACGCCGGTTTAATTATCCAGAAATGTCATCGGATAGCCATCTGACTACTGGAATTCACAAAAAACGCAAAGAAAAGGAGAGAGATAAACAACTGAGGCCCAAAACCGACGAAGCTTCTCCTAAGCCAGTCGCCGGTTCTCAGTGAGGCGCTTTCGCAGCCCCTGACGTCCGCTACTGACTCCCACGTGGAGTCGGTCATGCCGCTGGAAACTCAAGGTATTGGAGCCTCGGATACTATTCCTTCAGATGGGTAAAGAGCCGCTGAGCAGGCACCGGCTTCTGAGGGTGTATTCAGACCTAAACATCTTTACATTAAACCGACTTCAGCTTCAAAGGCAAAGACTAAAGCACCTTCTAAAGCAATGAAACAAACTCAAGAGCCACGTAGACAGGCCTCTATGCCCAAAAAACAGATGCTAAAAATGGCCGAAGACTTGATTACCTTGATCAGGGGTTCCCATCCCCCTCCTGCTAAGAGGCCTAGGCAAGAGACTGACTATGAATCTTCAGATCAGGTTTCTATTTCTAAGGATTCCTCTTCTGATCAGGAATATTCTCTTCCCCCTATGAGGATTCTGATGCTGAAGAATCTATACCTTCAGCTTCTCCTCTAGAGGACTATTCTTTTGGGGGAAACCTTGCATACCATGAGGGAGCATTTCCACTGGGAGAGCCAAGATTTTTCAGAATCTAAAAAGAGGCTCAGAGATTTCCTTTTACTTCCTCTACACAGGCCACTAGCCATTCCACCTGTGTTAGACATTGTAGATGATGTGTTTACGGAGTCTAATCTTACCCCTGACTCCTTACCTCCAGCTCCTGTTAAACCTGATAGATATTACAGGGTTCCTGACTCTTATAAATTCCTTTTTAAAAACCCTGCTGCAGACCCAGAGACTATTTCACAGGGTCCCAAAGGAGTTGAGGCTTCCGCTGCAAAAAACCCTACCCCCTCTGACAGAGATTCTAGGGCACTGGACAGATGGGGAAAAAAGATTTACACATCTGCTACCTTGGCTATAAGGGCCTTACCTTAAACTGTCAGTTTCATATGCTCAAATATCAGCAACATATCATGTCACTGCTTAAACAGAAAATGTTGTTAAACTCTGAATGTGCAGAAAACAAGGAAATGCAGGATTTATTGCATGCAGCTGAACAAGTTGGAAAGCATACCTTGCAATGTGGTTTTGATTCTTTGGAGGCCTCCTGCAGGGCCCCAGTTACGGGATCTGTAATTAGGAGGCATGCTTGGTTAAAAGAACAAAATCTGCCTGTCATGTCAAAGTTAAATTATTAGATGCACCTTTACAGCATGATACATTGTTTGGTGTTAAGGCAGAAGAGGTGTTAAAGAAAATGGAGGACAAAGCTAAATCTATGCAAACTGTCAAAGATTTTTTACAAATACAGCCACCTAGGTTTAGTAGACACTGGCCTACAAAGAATTGGTCCTTTCCTGTGTCAGGCAGACCTCAAAGGGGCAGATCCAGATGCCCTAGAGACAGATTGCAGGCGCAAGGTTCATACAGGTCAAAGCAATGAGGTGCTTCTACCTACAAAGTTGGAGAAGACAAATCACAACCTTACAGGAAACAGTTCCAGTGACTTCCCCCTACCTGCACCAAGCACTTATCTCCTGGCAGCACCCTTAGGGGGAAAATTAGCACTTTTTTCTCAAAATTGGCACATTATAACCCAGGACAAGTGGGTTGTAAACATAGTTGTCACAAGGCTACAAGTTCAATTTCCATACCCTGCCAAAGGCAAACGGCTGGCCAGATCTGCCAAAAAATCAATGGGCAGAGGCACAAAAACAAGTCTCATCCCTCATGGACATGGGGGCCATTCAACAAGTGCCAGAACAAGAGCAGGGACAAGGATTTTACTCGACTGTTCTTGGTACCCAGAAAGGACAAGGCCTGGAGACTAATACTGGACCTGTCGATTCTGAACACATTCCTGGATATAGAATAGATGCAAGAGTGAGAGTAAACACCACGAAAATTGTCTTCAAAGTAAATAAAGTCTCTCCAACGTGAAAAAGTTCCAGTAAGCAGTCACCATATAAAACGAAAACTGTTTAATGTAAAATGAGGAATAAGCGCTTTCACGTGAGTCACAGCTTCATCAGATACAGTCACATAAATTCACTCACTTTTAAATACAAAACATTTTGGCGGGCTCATTAGTATAATTGTTGATTTATACATCAATTAATCATGAACACTAATTAGTAATATATTGCAGATGCTCCATTTCAACTCAATACAGAACGCAGCATTAACTCATGTTTACATTGTCTAAAAAACGCTTTGTCCCAAAGCAACGGATCATAAATATTTAAAACAATAAACTCACATTACTCAATAAACACAACAACTTATCACATCAATAACTTATCACATCAATAACCCCTAGGGGCTGTTCAACACTCATAAATAACAAATACACATAAAAGCGGCATACTTATATTCATTGAAAGTGCCTGATGTTCCGACTAAGGGAATATGAAGTCAACCGTATTTAAACATAATATCTTGCAGACTTACTTCGCAGATAAAGCATTAGCCTGTCAGGTAGCCTCAGATCATAAGAAATCCCTTATAGTCAGATTTATTATATTCAAGAACCCGATTCCAAAACTCAGCTCACACAGATTGCCACATACTAGTATGTGGCAATCTGTGAGCTGAGTTTTGAATCGGTTCTGAATATAATAAATCTGACTATAAGGGATTTCTTATGATCTGAGGCTACCTGACAGGCTAATGCTTTATCTGCAAGTCTGCAAGATATTATGTTTAAATACGGTTGACTTCATATTCCCTTAGTCGGAACATCAGGCACTCAATGAATATAAGTATGCCGCTTATGTGTATTTGTTATTTATGAGTGTTGAACAGCCCCTAGGGGTTATTGATGTGATAAGTTATTGATGTGATAAGTTGTTGTGTTTATTGAGTAATGTGAGTTTATTGTTTTAAATATTTATGATCCGTTGCTTTGGGACAAAGCGTTTTTTAGACAATGTAAACATGAGTTAATGCTGCTGTATTGAGTTGAAATGGAGCATCTGCAATATATTACTAATTAGTGTTCATGATTAATTGATGTATAAATCAACAATTATACTAATGAGCCCGCCAAAATGTTTTGTATTTAAAAGTGAGTGAATTTATGTGACTGTATCTGATGAAGCGTAGCTCGCACTACGTGAAAGCGCTTATTCCTCATTTTACATTAAACAGTTTTCGTTTTATATGGTGACTGCTTACTGGAACTTTTTCACGTTGGAGAGACTTTATTTACTTTGAAGGCAATTTTTGTGGTGTTTGCTCTCACTCTTGCATCTATTCTGCTGTTTGGTTTTGGTGAGAGCGCCTTTGGCAGTGAGTTGTGTTCCTCGTTCGTATGTACATTCCTGGATATACCAAAATTCAAAATGTTAACTTTGCAGCAGCTTCTGCCTATGCTGGGCAAGAATGCTTGGCTTGTGACTTTAGACCTAAAAGAGCCATACCTGCATGTCCCAAACAGACGATCATGCAGAAGATGCCTCAGATTCAAGGCTGGCTCATTGCATTACCAATTCTCTGCATTGCCGTTTGGCTTACCTACTGCGCCCAGGGTCTTTACAAAGTGCCTGGCACCAATAATTGCATTCTGCAGACAAAGAGGACTACAAATATATTCTTACTTGGACTGTCTAATTCAAGCAGAGAACAAGGACATTCTTCTACAGCCTCTGGCATTTGTGAAAAGAATTCTAACATGCCTAGGGTACACAGTCAATGAAAATAAATCAAAACTAGTACCCTCTCAAGAGATAATATTCCTGGGTGCAAGCTTAAATACAACTAACTGCCCAGATGGCTTATCTCACGCCAGACAAACAAAGGCAACTGATTACCTATTTCAAGATGTTGGCAACAAAGGCCCAGTTATCTGCAAGAAAAATTCTGCAGGCTTTGGGCTTCATGGCATCCTGCATCCTACTAATTCCATATGCAAGACTGCATATGAGGAAACTTCAATGGTACCTAAAAAGTGTTTGGACTCAACATTGCCACAGCCTGGAGACAATGATTACTCTCATTCCCTGCCTGCAACAGGAGTTTCGATGGTGGGCGAAGGCTTGTCACCAGAACAAGGGACAGCTATTCACATTACCCCCAGTCAGGCAGACACTAACAACAGATGCATCAGATTATGCCTGGGGGGCCCACATGGCAGGAAGATGCATTCAGAGCACATGGTCCTCAAACCAAATGCATCTACATATCAATCAAAAAGAGTTGCTAGCTGTTCAAAATGCCCTGACTGCCTTCAAGGACCTACTTCATCCGGGACAACTACTGATAAAGACAGACAACACCACGGTCATGTGGTATATGCAGGGGGGCACACATTCTTACCCCCTTTGCAGACTAGCCATGACTTTGTGGGACACAGCATTGACTTACCAAGTACATTTGCAGGCGCAATTCCTGCCAGGAAAGGAAAATACTCTGGCAAAATACTAAGCAGAAACCTCATGGATCCCCACGAGTGGCAGCTGGATCCACAAGTCTTCAGCATGATGACAAGGAAATGGGGATGCCTGGACATAGATCTGTTTGCCTCCCCACACAACTACCAACTAAAAAGATTCTGCACAAGGACTTATCATAGACAGTATATGCCTTTCCTCCACTGCCACTTCTCCCCGAGGTGCTTCTAAAGGTCAGACAGGAGAAGCCAAAGATGATACTGATTGCCCCAGACTGGCCCCGCCAGTACTGGCATCCAGTCCTAAGGAATTTGTCTCAATGCCCAGCTTGGACCTTACCTCATATACCCCATCTACTGTCCCAGCAAAACAATCGGATCCTGCAGAGCCAACTCAGGACTTTAAACCTGGCAGCATGGCGGATAATGTAATCATACAAAACACACCTCTCCGTAAAGCTGTGATGGATGTAATTTTGGAACCAGAAGGCCTAGAACTAGAAAATCTTATGCTGGAAAATGAAAGAGATTCTGTGCTTGGAACCAGGCTCAAGGAATTGATACAGCTGTACCAAATATTCCTCAGATTTTGCAGTACTTAACTGAGATGCTGGACAAAGGCCTATCTTTTTCATCAATTAAAATTCATGCCTCTGCCATTTCAGCTCATTACAATACAGAGCCACCAATCTTTTCCCATCCTTTATTAAAGCAGTACCTCAGAGGAGCCAAAAATTTAAGGCCTCCAAGGAGATCACCAATACCTGCATGGGACCTCAACTGTGTCTTGGAAAAACTCACCCTGCCTCCTTTGGAGCCAGCGGCTACTGCTGATATAAAGTTTTTATCTTGGAAAACAGCTCTGCTTCTAGCAATAGCTTCTGCAAGACGAGTTTCAGAGCTACAGGCACTCATGGCTGTGGAACCTTTTATCATGTTTTATCCAGACCGGGTTTCTCTGAGGACAAACCCGACATTTATACCTAAAGTGGTGTCCAGTGTGGCTCTTAACCAAACTATTAATCTGCCAACTTTTTATCCAAATCTGCAGAAGAAGGGGGAGAAAATCCTGCAATCCTTGGACGTACACAGACAGCTTAGATTCTACCTGGACAGAACCAAAGTTTTCAGGAAGACAGAGCAATTACTAGAGGCATATGCTGCAGGATTACAAGGAAAGGCTATCTCAAAGCAGACTATCTCAAAGTGGATAGGCCACTGCATTCGTTTCTGCTATTTTCAACATGGCAAGCCAGTGCCTAAGGGCATTAGGCCACACTCAACCAGAGCTGCAGCCACTTCAGCAGCCTTTCTCAGGGGAGTACCAACCAAAGACATTTTAGAGGCTGCTACTTGTAGTTCAGTGCACACCTTTACAAAGCACTATCATCTGCCACTCTACTCTAAATCCAGGGCAGGCTTTGCCACTGCAGTTCTGCAGGGCCTCATAGCCGCTCCTAATGCGGTTTAGCTCCAGCTTCCCAACCATAGCTTTGGGACTCTACGCAAATGTAATGACTGCAACAGTGAAACATGAAGAACATAGTACAGTTGTGTACACTTATAATGTAGATGTTCGATTGTATTCACTGTTGCAGTCCAGGTTACCCACCCGCCATCCCCCTTTTTTCTGCTGGAACTTATCTTTCCTTCTCTGATTTATACAACCTATATGGTGTATTTTCTTGTAGATGAAGGTAAAGTTTATATTGGTGCATATATTTATATATATATATATATATATATATATATATATATATATATATATATATATATATATAGGTTCATAGGTTCATACTAGGCTATCTGCCCTATGGCATTTATAAGCCAAGCCAGAGTATGTTTGGCTTTCGCCACCCATTTTAAATTAATTTTGCTATGCCCTTTTTCGAGGTTAGTATACTGTGCCTCTGTCTAACAGTGACACAGAAGTGATACCCAGGGTAAACCTACGATCTCCCATCCACTCATCAAGATTCCTCTTGAAGAGAGTCAATGAGGGACTCTGCCTAACCTGGACTGGGATTTTATTCCAGAGTGAAGGGAGCCTCTGGGTTATGAATCTGTCCCTCCAGCATGTCCTATTTATTTCAGAGCTGAGGTTCAAGTCTCTCGAGCGCGTAGCTCGATGGGATTTGGATTTTTTGAGGTGCAGCATGTCCCTTAATTCCGGGTTGGACATGGCTTTATACATCATGCACAGATCACCTCTGAGCAGGCGGTATGCCACTGAGTAGAGCTGGAGTTTCTTTAACCGGGCAGCATATGGCATCTGTTTGAGCCCTTTGATCCTCTTGGCGAGGTACTTTTGGGGTCTTTCCAGTTGCTGCAGGTGTTTGGTAAGGTACATCCCAAAAGGGGCATTGTACTCGATTATGGGCCTGATGAGGGATGAATAAAGAGGCACGATGACCTCCGCTGATCTAGATATGAATCCCTTCATGATTAGGTGGGCTATATAAAATGTTTTTCTAACCACTTTGGCCACGTGGTTGTCAAATGAGAGATTGCTATCAACTTGGGTCCCCAGGTCCCTAATTACTTCTTCTGTACTTAATGGATTATCACCTATGTGGTAATTTGTGGGCACTTTGTTTTTGCCAAAGGGGATGACTGTACACTTTTTGGTGTTTAGCTTGAGGCCATGGCTCTGGCACCAGTTGTATGTTTCTATGAGGCCCTTTTGGAGGATGCTTGTGTCGGCTGGAGAGTTGATTTTATATATATATATATATATATATATATATATATATATATATATATATATATATATATATAAATTTTGGCTACCCTTTTAGGGGGCACCTGACATCTGGGGCAAGAAAAACTGAAGAAAATGGAGTCAGCTGCTTCTTTTATACCCCTGACGACCTGACGTCAGGGAAGGGGCGACAGCGGCCGACGCAAGACTTTGGAATTCAGGCCGACTGAGGGCAACCTGCCAGCAGGATTATCCAAATGCAATGCCTGCAACAGTGAATACACTCGAACATCTATGCTAAGTGTACACAACTGTACTTTCCTGGGGTATGACAGTATATAAATCTTTTATGTGAACTGTCAAAAAGTTGTGACAAGCATCAAATTCTAAATGGTTTATACCTTCCAAGAAACTCCAGGAATCATGGCAAATTTGCTGTTCTGTTTGTATGAGTGGTTTTAATTTACTATCTACATACTTGGCAGAGGCATACGTGATGGATTTACGCCCATCTACTATGGGTTGAAAAGGCAGATTGGAGAGGTCCTTATGGATCTTGGGAGATCCAAAAATAACAGGTGTTATGGGTGCAGACATTGTCAGGTAATGATATGTGTCAATTTTCAGACAATTCTCCAGAAACAAATCATTGATAATACAATTTACCCATCTGTGTGCACTACTGACCTCATTCAAACTCACTTTTACATAATTGTCACTTTCAAGGATAGCTGACATTTTCCCATGATAATCTGTTTCATCTATGAACACAAGACCACCCCCTTTATCGGGCTTCATGATACGTACTTTCTGAAGTTTAAGAAAATTCAACAGTTGTTTTTCAACCAAAGACATATTTCTATCTACGTGGTTAAACTGATTTTTCTCAAGAACAGCCCTAATATCCATCTCACAAATTTTCTCAAAAACATTTCATACATTGGGGGATTAAATACACCAGCAATTCTCAAATCATTGTGCATACTAGAGTTATTACCCAACAATACAGATAGATTAAATTTCCGAACAAACATTTTTAAATCTACCAGTGTTTTAGCAACATTAGCTCCATTGTCTGGCACAAAGGATAATCCTTTGGAAAGAATGTTCGCTACTTCAGTGGTGACTTTAACAGATGAAAAATTGTATATCTTGAAATCACCCTGAAAGTCAATATCTCAAGCTTATCAGAAGCAGTATTTACCTTCTCCGACGGTTCTGCTTCTTTCGTTGTTGGCCTTGATATTGTCTTTTCCGCAGTTGATGCTGTTGTTTTGGGTTGCCTCCCTGCAAACCCTGCTAGAGGTTCCAGGTTCAATGCGGTTAGTGGGGAAATAGGCGTTGTTCTTTTGTTGGTTTCCCCTAATCCATTCGCTCTAAGGGGAGAGGTCTGTACTCCATTAGCGTCATCATCTGTGCTGTGACATTCCATTTCTACGTTCTGTTGGGCGCGTTTGTGATTGGTGGTTGCCTGGGTGACGGGAATTGTTCCTCCCTTGATGTTTTGTGGCTCTGGTGGGGCCGGGTATACAGTTTTATTATTGTAGTGCCTTTTATCCCTTAAAATTTTCCTTTTGACCTCAGTTGCTTCAGTCATTGCACTGTCTATGCTCGAAAAAATACAAGCATAATCAAACTTGTATCTTGGAAAATCACTGTCGTCCGTGATATTCTGTTCTAACATTTCCAGTTCCAGCCTTAAGATGTCAATTTGAGCATTATACTGAATTAAGGCTTCTAAAAATTCAAAGCCGTGTTTGTCCAGTAAGGCAATGAGTTCTTGAAAGACAGAGTCCTTGATTAGACCAGTTGTGTAGCGCCATTGGTATAACCCTTTAGGAACCAGGTTCAATTTAATGCATTCTTTGAAGTAAGAAACCTCGCGCTGTAGTGTCTTACATTTGTACAGTTTTTGATCAAAAGGTTTTAGGTTATTTACAGTGGGTATCTGCATCAAAATATTAGAGGTGTGATCAGCTGAATTATCAGTATCTGGCCAACAAAAAACTGTTGGTGTTTTCAGAAAATCTTCTATAGAAGGCACTGAACTTTGCCCAAGTTGATTTAAGGGTTGTAGTTCGCCTTCAGCAATTATATTACTGCTAGTATTAGAGATTGAAGATCTCTGTCCTTTAGATATCCACTTAAGGGTACAGTAGACACATTAGCATAAGAAATATTTTGTCTACTTACACCCATATTCATATCAGAAACAGAAGCTGACATGTCAGCAGTGGGATTTACTGAGTCCAGCTTAGAAATTTTTCTCGATAGGACATCCACTTGGCCAAGCAACTGCTGAACCAACAGGGTCAGATTGCCCACGGCATTCGCCTCTGTAGTCAATCCTCCTATTGAAGTATTTTTATCTTCTTCTTGGGAGAAAAGAGACTGGGAAATGGCAGCAACTCCACTAGCCATCATACACAAACCAACCAAAGGACACTTGCGAAAAAACACTGAAAGTAACAAAAGTACAGCCGAGGAGTGCAAAAAAAAATCCCAGTTCTTTATTGTAAGAGCTTTCGTTCATCCACACTATACAGTGAACTTCTTCAGAGAAAACTCACCCAACATTCAATGCCTTATATAAGGCTCTTAATTAGTTAAGTTAATAAAACAATTAACAAGCGTCCTCAAATTGATCAAACTGTTAAGTGCTATAAGAAAAATGCCATTAAACACAACGTGATAATACATACATTTTAGTATAGTTTGTTTTATTTTGTTTGTATTATATAAGGAATTATAATGTTTGAATTTCTTTGTGCTTTTTAGCATTCTAAATTCCAGAGGTTGCCTGCTACGAACAATCAGTGAAATTAGAAACAGGTAGTGAGTATGCAAGCCAGTTCAGGTAAAGGTGTACTGGGATGCAGCTATGGGCTATAATTTACAACTATGAGCCAAATATTGGGAGAGAGATTTAATGAACTATAACCCAAGTGTTGTGAGAACTACTGAAGAAAAAAGTCTTAACACAAACTGGTACTATTGGTGGATATGGGTAAGAATAAGAAGGTTTACACTGCCACCTAGTGGCAGAAATAGTAATTGCTGCTGGGATATAATAGCTGAGGAGAGGGGTGGGAGATGTAGGGGAATGGAGACCACTGCAGGCTGCTAGCAATGCATGATCATGGGGCACTACACTAAGCAGACTTATTAAGCAAAAACAGTGGAAGTAAGACAGTATCTAATTCACATACACTTTTAGGTCTTGGCCAGCCGCATGTTTGTTTTTTAAATATATAGCTTTTTTTTATTTTGTTATCAGTAGATTAAAAGGACTATTAGGTCTTGGCCACCCGCACATTTGTTTTTAAATGTATATATTTATTTATTTAATTTTATTTATGTATTTATTTTTACTGGTTATTACCCGTCTGTTAACACCCTGATGGGGAAAGTTTATTCTCCAGTGAAAGTGAAATTTACACAATTGCCCATTCTCTAAACACAATCAAAACAAGCTGTTGTGCCTTTTCCTCTACCTACCAAATTAATGTTAGTATCATCTTCAAGTCATTTGTAACTCTGCATATTTTTTAAGTTTGTGGAATAGACATGTGCTTCAGGTTAAGTGCACTTAAGGTACTGAGTTTTGACTTCATATGTCTTGAACCTGGTTCAGCTGCAGACGATGCCCATTCTTTATAGGCCTTTCTAGTTATTGATGATGCCCACATCTTCCCTTTATCAAAACATGAGATTGTATTTGGAACTCCAGTCCACTAATGATTGACAGTGGATTTTTACGGTGCTGAGTTGCCAGTCCGACGCCCAACCTTCAAAGGCGATGCACCCATTCATTCACGCACCTACCTGCATGTCTTTCAAATGTCACTCAACTGCAGGAGGACATGCAGACTCCACACAGAAGGCACTCTAGCCAAGAATCGAATGGGAGAACCTCTTGCTCTGAGATGACAACGCTAACCGCTGCACCACCGTGTGTCAGCAGATGTATGTATTGTTTAATTTTAAACCAGCCTATTCATGTCAAACAATATAAACAGGGCCCTAAAAGTGCATTTTAGACAGAACTTACTCACCCCCACACACTACTACTGATTAGATCAAACTACATCCTAGTTCAGGAAAACACTACCTATCTATTTACAAAGAATAGTTGTGTAAGAACTTACCATAACTTTAGATGTCCTTCTCTTCCTTTTGCAGTATTCATGCCTGCAGCACCGGACATCTGGCCAGTATTCCAAAGTCTTAGGATAGGGGGTACGTGTGACATTGCATGTCAGAGCCATAAACCGACGCCGGCTATATATGTGACATTTGCACATACCCATCTCAGAACTGACTGCCGCATACTGTGGTACCCCTGGATGCTAGAAGAAAAGGAAGCTTTTCAGACACACACATACCACTAGTCAGGGAGGTATGTATATTTTAGAGGTATGTTGCTGCTGTTGTAGTGCCCTATTTGGATGCAAGGAAGCAAAGGAAAACCCCAAACAAGAAAAGATAAATAAGTAAAAGAGGGGGTGGGGAGGACTGAATACTGCAAAATGGAAGAAGGACATCTAAGGTTATGGTAAGTTCTCTCGCAACTATTCTATGTCCTTCTATTCTCATGTTGCAGCATTCATAACAGTAGGGAGAGTACCAAATCTTTAGATATGAGGCTGGGAGGCAAGGTCGATGAGACCCTGCAAAACTGACCTGGCAAACCCAGCTCTGGCTCTAGAAATCGTCTAGTTTGTAATGCTTGGTGAAAGTATGTGCAGAAGACCAAGTGGCTGCTTCCAGAAAGTGTAGTCAACACCCCTTAAAAAGGCTGTTGATGATGCAGCTGCCCTAATAGAGTGAGCTCTCACATTGGAATTTAATTCTTTTCCATGAAAGGAATAGCAAAAAGTGATTGCCTTAGAAATCCAGGAGGCAGTTGTCTGTTTTGACACTGCCTTTCCCCAAGGCCCTAGGGTGAAAGGAGACAAAAAGCTGGTCAGACTTTGTAATGGATTTGGTCTTGTCGAGGTAGTATCTCAATTGTCCATGAACATCCAAGGAATGCAGAGTTCTTTCTGAGGAGTTTTTAGGTTGAGGGGAAAAAAAAACAGGTAGATTAATGGTCTGATCCAAGGAGAGCTCATTAACCACCTTAAGCATGAAAGTAGGATTGGTCCCGAGGGAGACCTTGTCTGTATGGAAGATAAGGTAAGTAGGAGTGGTCATGGATTTCTGAGACCCTCCTGGTTGGATGTAAGGGCCACCAGCAGTACTGTTTTCCAAGTACGTAGTTTAAGTGATGCTGAGTGGGTTGGTTCAAATGGAGCCAGTGTGAGTTTTTCTAGTACAAAATTGAGATTCCTTGACGGAGGGATAGGTCTTTGAGGGGGGTCTGATATGAAGAGCCCCTTTTAAGAAGAGTTTTACTTCTAACCTAGATGCAAAAGGAGGTACCAAAGGAAGGCAGGTGGAGATGGCTGGCAAATGCACTTTTACAGAACAGTATGTCAGTCCTGAATGTAGAAGCTCAAATCAGCGTATCCTATAACTAAAAAGATCATCTCTACTTGACTCCAAGTAGACTATTCTCTATCTGTTAAACCTAGCACTTGCTCCTACAGTACTTATTACCTTGATACGGCACTCTTGTCATAGATAGTACCCCAAAAAGGTAACCCCCCATTTCTCGGTCACCCACGTCCCCCTGAATCTTTTTTAAAGTTTTTTGTCTATCCTTCTAGCATGTCGAGGGATCAGTTGCTAGTGTCCTCTCCTGCTCAGCTGGTGAACCTGGAAATATTGAGGCAATGTTACAATTGCCTCATGTACACAGACAACCCTCTCCTCCTCCCACAAAACACAAATACATGCGAGATGCAACTATACGGCCAAACTGGAGGCTGAGTTCTCTCAACATAGGACTGGCAAGACCAGTCAGGAGGAGAAGGTTACCACACACACTATAGACCCAGTCTCACATAGTACCATCACAACCTCAAATCATACACATAAACACACAAAGACATACTCGGAGGCTCTGATCAAAAATCTACCAAAACAGCAGAGGCCACCAAAGCAGACACCCAAACAACCACCACCTCAGAACACAACACCTGCAACACATAGACCTCACAGTCAGAGTGTCAAACAGTCACAGCCCTTAAGGCCAAACACAATGCCAGACACACTAGTCATTGGTGACTCCATAGTCAGACACACTGACGTCCCGCTCACCAGACTGAGTAAGGAGAAGGTCACAGTAAAGCTGCCTGTCGGGCGCTAGAATCCGCCACATAACGCAAGCACTCAGGTCTCTCAACAGCAGGTACAAATATGACTCTTGTCCACGCTGGTGTAAACGACCTGAGACGTACCTCCTTGGACTACATGAAAAGAGACATTGAGGAGCTCGCTGATTATGTAGCCCAGGCAGGTATGACCCTGACCTTGAGCAGTATCCTACCTTCACCAAGAATGATGCCACAATACAGAGATAAGATGATCAGCTTTAACAATTGGCTTAAACACTGGTGTCATTCAAAGGGGATCCAGTATCTGTCTGCCTGGGATGACATGCTGGACAAGCCACGCTGCCAAGGGACGGCTTGCACCTGTCACCCTGGGATTCCGGATATTGGCAAAGGCTCTTGCCACCCCCATAGTGCCTTTTTAGGCAAGGCTCAAATTCTAAACCTACCACCCTAGAACACAAAAAGGAAAAAACTAAGGGTAATGCTGCTCAATGCCAGAAGTCTAAATCTCAAAATGCACGCACTCGAGGCCCTTCTCAGTATGGAGAACATCGATGTCTGTGCTGTGACAGAAACCTGGTTCAAGGCTCCTGAGAGCACCCCAGCTATCAGGTTTTACCTCATATCATGCGTTCCGCCCCAAAATCCGGACAATAGCAAGAAAGGAGGGGGGGTATCCATATTCATCAAGGACACCCACACCTCAAGACTGGTGGCAACGCACGATGCATGGGAGACCATCCAGGTGCAATTAACCATAGGCAAGACTGCTCTGCAAATTGTAGCATGTTACAGGCCACCCTCACAAACTCAGGAACCTCACATGGCCTTCCTGAAAACACTAGAGGGTATAAATGTATCACCAAACACCATCATACTAGGTGACTTCAATTACCCTAATATAGACTGGGAACACTACTCAAGCCCAAACACCCTAGCCCAAAAGTTCCTGGAATTCATAAGCTCAAATGCCATGGAACAACTAGTCACCATCCCCACAAGAGGAGATAACATACTTGATCTCATCATCACGAACATGGGAGCACAATGTTCAACACCGAAGTATACCCCTCACTGGTGAGATCAGATCACAAACTAATCTCGCTGGAGGTCCTCATCCCACCCCACCTGAAATAAAAAGGACCACAGTAAAGAAGGTCGCAAAAGCCGACTTCACACTTCTAAAGACTAGTGTGGTCTCCTTTAAGGCCCCGAGCGCGGAAAACAGTACGCAAGCCGCTGAATCACTTACAAATGCCTTCTACCAGCACCTGCAGGACTGCATGGATAAGGCAATCCCAAGCAAAACAAAGACTCTTTGTACCAAAGGCAAGCGTCCAGTCTGGTGGACCCCAGCCATAAACAAACTCTACAACAAAAGGAGGAAGCTACTACAAGATAGAGCAAAATCCTTAAAAGGTAAGACACCCTTGATCACTATAAGTAAAAAACTAAGAGCTCTCATAAAATCATCCAAAGCAAATTTCAAGAGAAAAATAGCTAAAGACTCAAAAGACAATCATAAGGCTTTCTTTAGCTATGTTAGAAACCTAGGAGGAAACTCCCAGATATGCTCAGAACTAGTTCAAAATGATGTGAAGATTACTGATCCTACAGGCATTGCCAACATACTGGCTGACAGGTTCAGTGCAAACTTCTCCCTCCCCCAAAAGGAGAGATATCTATACCAAACGATTGCAGCCCCCAAACATCTCCAGCCCAAGTGAGAACTGCTCTCTCCAAAGCAAAAACACAGCATCCATGGGACCTGATGGTGTCCCCGGCTGTGTGCTCCACAAACTCAATGAGGAATTAAACCCACAGCTAGGACAGCTGTTTAATCAAAGTCTTACCTCTGGATACGCATCCAGGAGTGGCGACTGCAACTGTGGTCCCACTTCACAAAGGCGGTGCCTCCACCGACCCTGGAAATTACCGCCCATTAGCTTGACAAGCCTTATCTGCAAAGCCATGGAGAGGATCATAATGGACCTCATAAATAAAGACATAGGGAATTTGCAGACTTTGGATCCAACCCAGTTTGGCTTTGTCAAAGGCAGATCATGCCTTTTAAACTTGGTTGACTTTTTCAAACAGTCACCAAAGCCATTGATGAGGGAAAGGCAGTCCATACAGCCTACCTCAATCTGGCGAAGGCCTTCGATACAATACCCCACTCGGGTATCATTGAAAAACTCATCAGCTTAAATGTTAACCCATACATCACAAGATGGGTTGCAAACTGGCTGAGTGACAGAACCCACAGGGTCAGAGTTGCTGGCGCCATGTCAGACTCAAAGCCTGTCACAAGTGGTGTCCCACAGGGCTCAGTCCTGGGCCCACTCTTGTTTGGCATCTACTTTTCTGAAGTACAAGCAAACACAGGAGGGTTATGGCTGACAAAGTTTGCAGATGACTGCAAACTGGGCGCCATAGTAGAAAACATATCTGACACAGATATCCTTCAGAAGGGTCTCACAGAAACGGATAACTGGTGCCAGAGCCACGGCCTAAAGTTAAATGCCAAAAAATGAATAGTCATACCCTTCGGGAAAAACAAGGTTACCCCTAGCTACCAAATAGGTGGCAATCCACTGAGCACAGAAGAAGTTATCAGGGACCTGGGGACCCAGGTTGATAGTAGTCTGTCATTCGACACCCATGTAGCTAAAGTAGTTAGGAAGACCTTCTACATTGCCCACCTTATCATGAAGGGATTCTCATCTAGATCAAGGGAGGTCATAGTCTCCCTTTACTCATCACTCATCAGACCAATGATTGAGTACAATGCCCCATTCGAATGTATCTGACCCGACACTTGCAGCAGCTGGAGAGGCCACAAAAGTTCCTCACCAAAAGGATAAAGGGTCTCAAAAATCTGTCCTATGCTGCCCGACTGAAAGAACTCCAGCTCTATTCAGTCGCCACGCTTGCTCAGAGGTGACCTTTGCCTAACATACAAGGCCATGTCAAACCCAGATTTGATGAATATGCTTCACCTCAAAAATCTAGATCCATCAGAGCCACAAGGGCGCGAGACTTAAACCTCGACACGGCTATTAATAGGACGTGCTGGAGGGATAGATTCATCACCCAAAGACTCCCTATGCTGTGGAACAAAATCCCGGTACATGTGAGGCAGAGCACCTCGCTGGCCTTGTTCAAGAGAAATCTTGACCAATGGATGGGAGATCGCAGATATACCCCAGGGATTACCTCAGTGTCACTGCTCGACAGAGACACAGCAAAATAATGGGTATAGTTCCCCATACTAAAGGGGTGGCGTAAGCCACAAAACTATGGGCTAGGCTTGTAAATGCCCTCGGGCAGATAGCCTAGTATGAACCTATGAACCTATAAGTAAGAAAGGACCATGGGTACTGGAGCAAGAAAGGCGTCCTATTTTTTCTTGAGACACCACCTAGAGAATCTTTTCCATTTTGATACATAATTTCTCCTGGTACTAGGTTTCCTGGCCTCCTGTAGGACATTGAGTACGTCCCCTGAATACAGATGTCTGTTTCCTGGCCTCCTGCAAGACATTGAGTACGTCCTGTGAATACAGCTATCTGAAAGGGATCAAAATTCTGTCAACCATAGGATCAATTTGCAGTTGAGCATCTGAGGGTGAATGAGGGATCCCCTGTCTTGTGGATAGGACTTTGTCCCTCCCTGCTTGTTGATATACCACACAGCAGTTATATTGTCTGTGACTATCTTCAAGTTGCCTGGTAGGAACATTTGTTGGAATGTTTGTAGTGCCAAGAGAAGGGCCCTCAGTTCTTTGATTTTGATGTGGTCTCTCTGTGTCTGGGTGGACCACTATCCCTGAATATTGTTCTGGTTGCTGTTGCTTTCCAGAATGGCTCCCCACACAGATCTGATGCATCTGAGTAGAGGTGTTGTGAAGATGGAGGGATCCCCAAGGGTATCCCCTGACTGAGGTTGATGGATGAAATCCACCATGCCAGCTCCTTTTTCAAGCATGGGAAAAGAGGGAGCATAACATCCAGAGGATGGGAGTGTTGGTTCTTCAAATTCTTCAAGACCCATTGTAACGTTCTCATATGCAGCCTTGAAAAGGGAAGCATGGGAATCAAGGATGCCATGTGGCCTAGGACCCTCAGAAATTCTCTGGCTGAGATGGATGGGAGAGAAAGGCGAGATTGGATGTAATGGGTGAGGGTTTACATCCTCTGGCAAGGGATAAATGCTGCCACCTTGTCTGTTCTTATTCTGCACCCTAAGAAGACAAGGTCTTAGGTAGGTGTCATTTGGGATTTTTGTTGGTTCAGTGTGTGAACCCTAGGTCTTCAGAGATCTTGCACACCATGTGTAGGTGATGGTAGAGGGAGTTGCACTCCTGGTGCAGGATTAAATGGTCGTCTAGGTAAGGATATATTTGTATGCCCTGCATTCTGCAATGGGTAATAACTGGAGCAAGACACTTTGTGAATACTCTTGGAGCCCAAATGGCAATGCAGAAAACTGAAAATGTAAGGAACCTACTGAAAAACATAGGAATTTCCTGTAGTTGGGGTGAATAGGGATATGAAGGTAGACATTCAGATCAAGGGATACCATGAGGGCTTGGATGGGGATAAGAGGTAAGAGATGTTGCAAGGTGAGCATCTTGAATGTAGGCAACTTGAGAAATAGATTGAGGATAGACAAGTCCAGAATTGGTCTCCAAGGACCATCCTTTCTTGGGACCAAAAACATATTGGGGTAAAATCTTTTGTTTGTCTGGTCTGGAGGGACTTTTTCTATTGTGCCCTGAGATAGGAGCTGATCCAGAATTGGAGGAAAAAGGTGAAGCAGGTTGAGGTGTCCACTGGAAAGGGAGAACTGCCCACCAAGTCAGAAATAACCTTTTTGGATGATGGAAAGGACCCAAGTCTGTGAGGTGATTTTTCTGCCAGATGGGTAGGGAAAGGGTTAGATGGAGGGACAGTGGAGTGGAAGTGGGTAAAGGACTTGAGTCACAGTGGAGGATCTCTCTCTGGGTCAGGCTGCCTCCAAAAGGGAATAGGGGTTGAGGTGGAGGAGGGTCTAGGAGTGGTTTTGTTTCCTAGGGTGTCTCCGCCCTTTTAATTGTGGGGCAGTAGAGCGAGAAGGCTGCCTCCTTACAAAACTGCTCCTTTGTGGGTAGTTCCTGTTGTATCTAGGAATGGGAGAAATGAGCAAATGTTTTAAATTTTGCAACTCTTTGCCCTTTCTTTGGAGAGATTTAAGGAGCGCAGCTGAAGCAGTGCCAAAAAGGGCCTTATTATCAAGTGGTGCATCCAGTAATTTGGCTTGTACATCCAGGGGTAAGGGCTGGAGTCTCACCCAGGAGTAGCTTCTTGGGACAGAGCCAGATACTGCAGACTTGGATGATGCTTCTGCAGCATCATAACTGCACTTGATAGAATGCCTGGTCACCTGAGAGGCAGTAGATATCAGGGCCGAAAGCTGAGACGGGAGAATCTGGCACATTAGGCAGTAGTGCAGAGGCCTTAGACAGTATCTAGAAAAAATCTTGCCATGTGAGTTTGATAGTTAATAGCTCTAGTGTGGAAGAAGTATAAATTTTCTTCCCCTGTCTGGCCATGAATTTGCTATCCTTATCTGTAGGGAATAGAGAAGTAGAGGGTAACCATCCGGAAGATTTGTCTGCTGACACAGCAATGACTGCTGGGTCTGCAGGGGGGTTTTGAACAAGAACTGTGCTTGCTGGGGGACCTTGTAAAATCTCTCAGGTCATCATTTAAAATGCTCTGTCATAAGTGTAATGGTGTCTCCAAAAGAGAATTCTTCCCCAGGAGAATCAGGGCTAATGGTGTCCTCTCCCTCAAGGGTAGCATAGTCCTTGGGAGACTCAAGTTGGGAACAGTATGTCAGGGATTCATCAGAAGGAGAGTTCTTCCTCTAACTCCTCCAAGGCCTGCACAGGTGGTAGATTTGTTTGGGATACCTGAGACTGAAGGGCCTGGAAGGCTCTGATCAAGTTCTGGGAAAAGGCTTTCCATCGAGGTGCTGGCTCTGTAGATGTTCATCGTGTTACCCTGCTGCAGTCATCACACTTGGGTTATCCTGTCGTCATGTGGTCCCGCAGTCGCCGGATTTCCAAAGTCTTGGTCCGACGTCGGTTGCTGTCGCCTCATCCCTGACGTCAGTGTGCCAGGGGTACATATATAGCAACCGACACCATTTTCTTCAGTCTTTCTTGCCGCGCGGTGCCCGAAGCAGAAGCAGTTCGCAAGTGCCGGTCGTCCGACTCCTGAGATTTTCTAATTCGAGTTTCAGACCGAAGTCTTCTATAAAGCTAAGTACCCCATTGGGGGAACTTTTCTTGCCTCAGACCGATGTCAGAAAAAGTTAACAATTGTATTTCTTGTGGGAAGCAAATACCTCATAAGGATTTTCATTCTTATTGTATACCCTGCCTAGGCCCTGATCATGACGTCACTTCTTGTCGTTTTTGTGCTAGATTTAATAAACATACTATTAAAAGACGATTTGATTTTGCACGACACTTTTTTGGCAGAAAATTTAATTATAACATGCCGTCGGAGCTACCGACTACCGGCGTGCACAAAAAGCACAGGGAAAAGGATTGACAGCCCAGGCCTAAGCCCGATGCTGAGGCCTTGGTTGATCCGGTCTCCAGTTCATCGGTTATCAGTGAGGCTCCGACACAGCCTCTGACTACCGCAGTTGAGGAACCTGAGACCGCTACGGATATTTTGACGGAATGTACTAGGCCGACGCAGCCTTTTACTTCAGGCCCTACCGACGACTTACCTCCCAAGGACGCCGGTACTTCTGAAACATCTTCACCTTCTGAAGGCATTTTCAGACCGACGACTCTTACAGTCAAAATGTTTTCAAAATCGAAGACTCCTTCCAAATCGAAAAAGGCTTCACTTCAGTCTCCTGTTCAAGGCCCTATGCCTAAGAAACAGATGCTCAAGATGGCTGAAGATCTGATTTCTCTTATCAGGGGTTCCCAGCCTCCTCCTGACAAAAGGCCCAGACAAGAGGAAGAATCTGTTTCCTTTGAACAACTGTCCATTTCTTCGGATTCCTCCTGAAGACCAAGACTATTCCTTCTCTCCATTTGAAGATTCTGATGCTGAGGACTCTATTCCCTCAGCGTCCCCTCCAGAAGATTACTCTTTTGGGGAAACTTTACACACTATGAGGGAACATTTCCACTGGGAAGGTCAGGATTACTCTGATTCCAAGAAAAGGCTCGGAGAGTTTCTTTTACTCCCCCAACACAGACCTCTAGCCATCCCTCCTGTTTTGGACATTGTGGATGATGTTTATTTAGAATCCAGTTTCAACCCTGACTCTCTGCCTCCTGCCCCGGCCAAGCCTGACAGATACTACAGAGTACCTGATTCCCATAAATTCCTTTACAAAAGCCCAGTAGCTGACCCAGAGACTATCTCCCAGGGTCCCAAGGGGGCTAAGGCTTCCATGGCTAAAAATCCAGTACCTTCTGAAAGGGATTCAAGAGCACTAGACAGATGGGGGAAAAAGGTTTACACCTCAGCCACTTTAGCTATGAGAGCTGTAAACTGTCAATTTCATATGCTTAAGTATCAACAATTTCTGATCTCTCAGTTAAAACAAAAGATAACAACCCTTCCTCAACAGTCTGAATTGAAAGAAGTGCAGGATTTGTTGCACGCCACCGAGCAGGTGGGCAAACATACCTTACAATGTGGGTTTGACTCTTTGGAGGCCTCCTGCAGAGCAGCTGTCACTGGATCAGTTATACGTAGGCATGCCTGGTTAAAGGAACAAAGTCTGCCTGAACATGTTAAAGCAAAACTACTAGATGCTCCCTTGCAGCAGGATGTTCTTTTTGGTGTTAAAGCAGAAGAAGTTTTAAAGAAAATGGAAGATAAGGCAAAATCAATGCAGACAATCAAAGATTTCCTACAGGTACAACCCCCTCGCTTCAGCCAAAACTGGCCAACCAAAAATTGGTCCTTTCCAGCCACTGACAGGCCTCAAAGGGGTAAATACAGGCGCCCAAGGGGCAGAGGACAACCACAAGCTCAGTATAAACCTCGCCAATGGAACACTCCAACCCAGAAAGGAGGCGAAGACAGGTCTCAAGCCACCAGAAGGCAAACTCAATGACTTGCACCTCAGCTGGCCAAACAAAGCTCTCTTGTCAGCCCCCCCCCCCCCCGGGGGGAAACTAGCTTTATTTGTAGACAACTGGCACATAGTCACAAAGGACAAATGGGTCCTAGACATAATTTTACGAGGATACAGATTCCACTTTCACACCTTACCAATAAAAAGAGGAATGCCAAACCTGCCACAAAATCAAAGGGCAGAGGCTCAAAAACAAATTTCAGCTCTCATGGCCATGAGAGCCATTCAAAGGGTACCAACTCAAGAGCAAGGTCAAGGATTTTACTCAAGAGTTTTCCTAGTACCCAGGAAAGAAAATGCTTGGAGACCAATTCTGGACCTTTTGATTCTAAACATTTACTTACAAGTTCCCAAATTCAAGATGCTAACACTACAGCAGCTACTTCCCATGTTGAGCAAGGAAGCATGGCTGGTAACATTGGACCTCAAGGAGGCATACCTGCATGTCGCTATCAGACAAAGTTGCAGAAGATACCTCCGTTTCATTGCAGGTTCAACCCATTATCAATTCTCTGCACTTTGGCTTATCTACTGCGCCCAGAGTATTCATAAAATGCCTGGCACCAGTGATTGCATACTGCAGACAAAGAGAAATACAAATATATCCATACCTGGATGACTGCCTCATCCAAGCAGAAAGAAAAGAAATTCTCATACAACATCTGGCTTTTGTGAAGCATCTACTAAATTGTCTGGGGTACACAGTAAACGAAAAGGTCAAAACTAGTACCCTCACAAAAAATGACATTCCTGGGTGCCAGCTTGGGCACAATGGCCCAGAAGGCTTATCTTACACTAGACAAGCAATTACAACTGACTCAATATTTCAAGACAATGGCAACAAAGACCCAATTAACTGCAAGAAAAATTCTGCAGGCTTTGGGCTTCATGGCATCTTGCATTCTGATAATACCATTTGCAAAACTGCATATGAGGAAATTACAATGGTACCTAAAAAGCGTATGGTCTCAACACAGCCACAGCTTGGACACAGTGATATCTCTCCTGCCCTGCCTTCAACAGGAATTTCTATGGTGGGCACAGGCATGTCACCTCAACAAGGGTCAGCCTTTCACCTTGCCCCCACCTAGACCAACTATCACAACAGATGCTTCAGACTATGCCTGGGGGGGCTCACATGGCAGGGCAATGCATTCAAGGCCTATGGACTGCAGAACAAAGAAAACTGCACATAAACCAAAAAGAGATGCTAGCTGTACAGAAAGCTCTGACAGCCTTCAAGGATCTACTACAGCCTGGACAACTGGCAATAAAGACGGACAACACCACAGTAATGTGGTACATAAACAAGGGGGCACACATTCATATCCTCTTTGCAGGCAAGCAATAATCTTATGGAACACAGCTCTGACCCTCCAAGTCCAGTTACAAGCTCACTTCCTGCCAGGACAGAAGAACACATTGGCAGACGACCTAAGCAGAAACATCAAAGATCCCCACGAGTGGAAACTAGACCCTCAAATATTTGCAATGATAACTCAAAGATGGGGCCTACCAAATATAGACCTGTATGCCAATCCTCAAAACTACCAGCTGACAAAATTTTGTACAAGGACATTCCACCAACAAGCTTGGAAAGTGGATGCTCTCTCCTTCAGTTGGAAAAAACTGACAACATATGCCTTTCCTCTATTACCTCTTCTCACAAAGGTTCTTTTGAAGGTCAAAAAGGAGAAACCTCGAATGATTCTCATAGCCCCAGACTGGCCACGCCAACACTGGTACCCACTATTGAAGAATATGGCTCACAGCCCACCATGGATTTTGCCTCAAATACCTCATTTGCTCACTCGGCAAGACAAGCAGATTCTGCACAGCCAGATCAAAACCTTAAACCTGGCTGCATGGCAAATCAATTAAGGAGCCAACCAGCCCCTCTTTCACAAGCAGTACTGGATGTTATTCTATAAGCCAGGAGGCCAAGCACCAGGAAGGCTTACTCGGACAAATGGAAAAGGTTTTCTGCTTGGAACCAAGCTAAAGGCCAAGACACAACTCAGACTCATATGCCTCACATTTTGCAGTATTTAGCTGAGATGCTGCATAAAGGACTCTCCTTCTCCTCAATTAAAATCCATGCTTCAGCTATTTCAGCTCACTACAACACGAATCCACCTTTATTTTCAAATCCACTCCTAAGGCAGTTCCTCAGAGGGTCAAAAAACATTAGACCACCTAGAAGAGCTCCTACACCAACATGGGACCTCAACTTTGTGCTGGAAAAACTAACATTGCCTCCCTTTGAACCAGCTTTTTCTGCAGACCTTCAGTTCCTATCTTGGAAGACTGCCCTGCTCCTGGCAAAAACTTCTGCTAGGAGAGTTTCAGAATTACAGGCACTTATGGCAGTGGAACCTTTCCTCATTTTTCATCAAGACAGAGTTTCTGTACGAACTAATCCTTCATGCCTAAGGTAGTTTCCAGCGTAGCTTTAAATCAAACCATCCATCTACCCACTTTCTTCCCCAATCCACAGAACAAAGGTGAGAGATTCCTACATTCCTTGGACATTCACAGGCAGCTTCGATATTACTTGGATAAAACTAAGGCTTTCAGAAAAACTGACCAGCTCTTTGTTTCCTATAGGTTCATAGGTTCATAGGTTCATACTAGGCTATCTGCCCGAGGGCATTTACAAGCCTAGCCCATAGTTTTATGGCTTACGCCACCCCTTTAGTATGGGGAACTATACCCATTATTTTGCTGTGTCTCTGTCGAGCAGTGACACTGAGGTAATCCCTGGGGTATATCTGCGATCTCCCATCCATTGGTCAAGATTTCTCTTGAACAAGGCCAGCGAGGTGCTCTGCCTCACATATACCGGGATTTTGTTCCACAGCATAGGGAGTCTTTGGGTGATGAATCTATCCCTCCAGCACGTCCTATTAATAGCCGTGTCGAGGTTTAAGTCTCCCGCCCTTGTGGCTCTGACGGATCTAGATTTTTTGAGGTGAAGCATATTCATCAAATCTGGGTTTGACATGGCTTTGTATGTTAGGCAAAGGTCACCTCTGAGCAAGCGGTAGGCGACTGAATAGAGCTGGAGTTCTTTCAGTCGGGCAGCATAGGACAGATGTTTGAGACCCTTTATCCTTTTGGTGAGGAACTTTTGTGGCCTCTCCAGCTGCTGCAAGTGTCGGGTCAGATACATTCCGAATGGGGCATTGTACTCAATCATTGGTCTGATGAGTGATGAGTAAAGGGAGACTATGACCTGCCTTGATCTAGATGAGAATCCCTTCATGATAAGGTGGGCAATGTAGAAGGTCTTCCTAACTACTTTAGCTACATGGGTGTCGAATGACAGACTACTATCAACCTGGGTCCCCAGGTCCCTGATAACTTCTTCTGTGCTCAGTGGATTGCCACCTATTTGGTAGCTAGGGGTAACCTTGTTTTTCCCGAAGGGTATGACTATGCATTTTTGGCATTTAACTTTAGGCCATGGCTCTGGCACCAGTTATCCGCTTCTGTGTGACCCTTCTGAAGGATATCTGTGTCAGATCTGTTTTCTACTATGGCCGCAGTTTGCAGTCATCTCCAAACTTTGTCACCCATATCCCTCCTGTGTTTGCTTGTACTTGGAAAAGTAGAAGCCAAACAAGAGTGGGCCCAGGACTGAGCCCTGTGGTACACCACTTGTGACAGGCTTTGAGTCTGACATGGCGCCAGCAACTCTGACCCTGTGGGTCCTGTCACTCAGCCAGTTTGCAACCCATCTTGTGATGTATGGGTTAACATTTAAGCTGATGAGTTTTTCAATGATACCCGAGTGGGGTATTGTATCGAAGGCCTTCGCCAGATCGAGGTAGGCTGTATGGACTGCCTTTCCTCATCAATGGCTTTGGTGACTGTTTCAAAAAAGTCAACCAAGTTTAGAAGGCATGATCTGCCTTTGACAAAGCCAAACTGGGATGGATCCAAAGTCTGCAAATTCCCTATGTCTTTATTTATGAGGTCCATTATGATCCTCTCCATGGCTTTGCAGATAAGGCTTGTCAAGCTAATGGGCCGGTAATTTCCAGGGTCGATGGAGGCACTGCCTTTGTGAAGTGGGACCACAGTTGCAGTGCGCCACTCCCTGGGTATGTATCCAGAGGTAAGACTATGATTAAACAGCTGTCCTAGCTGTGGGTTTAGTTCCTCGTTGAGTTCATGGAGCACACAGCCGGGGACACCATCAGGTCCCATGGATGCTGTGTTTTTTTGCTTTGGAGAGAGCAGTTCTCACTTGGGCGTTGGAGATGTTTGGGGGGCTGCAATCGCTTGGTATAGATATCTCTCCTTTTGGGGTAGAAGTTTGCACTGAACCTGTCAGCCAGTATGTTGGCAATGTCTGTAGGATCAGTAATCTTCACATTATTTTGAACTAGTTCTGAGCATATCTGGGAGTTTCCTCCCAGGTTTCTAACATAGCTAAAGAAGGCCTTATGATTGTCTTTTGAGTCTTTAGCTATTTTTCTCTCAAAATTTGCTTTGGATGATTTTATGAGAGCTCTTAGTTTTTACTTATAGTGATCAAGGGTGTCTTACCTTTTAAGGATTTTGCTCTATCTTGTAGTAGCTTCCTCCTTTTGTTGTAGAGTTTGTTAATGGCTGGGGTCCACCAGACTGGACGCTTGCCTTTGGTACAAAGAGTCTTTGTTTTGCTTGGGATTGCCTTATCCATGCAGTCCTGCAGGTGCTGGTAGAAGGCATTTGTAAGTGATTCAGCGGCTTGAGTACTGTTTTCCTACCGCTCGGGGCCTTAAAGGAGACCACACTAGTCTTTAGAAGTGTGAAGTCGGCTTTGAGAAGTTCTTTACTGTGGTCCTTTTATTTCAGGTGGGGTGGGATGAGGACCTCCAGCGAGATTAGTTTGTGATATGATCTCACCAGTGAGGGGTATACTTCGGTGTTGAACATTGTGCTCCCATGTTCGTGATGATGAGATCAAGTATGTTTTCTCCTCTTGTGGGGATGGTGACTAGTTGTTCCATGGCATTTGAATTTATGAATTCCAGGAACTTTTGGGCTAGGGTGTTTGGGCTTGAGTAGTGTTCCCAGTCTATATTAGGGTAATTGAAGTCACCTAGTATGATGGTGTTTGGTGATACATTTATCCCTCTAGTGTTTTCAGGAAGGCCATGTGAGGTTCCTGAGTTTGTGAGGGTGGCCTGTAACATGCTACAATTTGCAGAGCAGTCTTGCCTATGGTTAATTGCACCTGGATGGTCTCCGATGCATCGTGCGTTGCCACCAGTCTTGAGGTGTGGGTGTCCTTGATGAATATGGATACCCCCCCCTCCTTTCTTGGTATTGTCCGGATTTTGGGGCCGGAACGCATGATATGTGGTAAAACCTGATAGTGCTGGGGTGCTCTCAGGAGCCTTGAACCAGGTTTCTGTCACAGCACAGACATCGATGTTCTCCATACTGAGAAGGGCCTCGAGTGCGTGCATTTTGAGATTTAGACTTCTGGCATTGAGCAGCATAACCCTTAGTTTTTTTCCTTTTTTGTGTTCTAGGGTGGTAGGTTTAGAATTTGAGCCTTGCCTAAAAAAGGCACTATGGGGGTGGCAAGAGCCTTTGCCAATATCCGGAATCCCAGGGGTGACAGGTGCAAGCCGTCACTTGCGAAGCAGCGTGGCTTGTCCAGCATGTCATCCCAGGCAGACAGACATTGGATCCCCTTTGAATGACACCAGAGTTTAAGCCAATTGTTAAAGCTGATCATCTTATCTCTGTATTGTGGCATCATTCTTGGTGAAGGTAGGATACTGCTCAAGGTCAGGGTCATACCTGCCTGGGCTACATAATCAGCGAGCTCCTCAATGTCTCTTTTCATGTAGTCCAAGGAGGTACGTCTCAGGTCGTTTACACCAGCGTGGACAATGACTGAGTCGTATTTGTACCTGCTGTTGAGAGACCTGAGTGCTTGCGTTATGTGGCGGATTCTAGCGCCCGACAGGCAGCTTACTGTGACCTTCTCCTTACTCAGTCTGGTGAGCGGGACGCCAGTGTGTCTGACTATGGAGTCACCAATGACTAGTGTGTCTGGCATTGTGTTTGGCCTTAAGGGCTGTGACTGTTTGACACTCTGACTGTGAGGTCTATGTGTTGCAGGTGTTGTGTTCTGAGGTGGTGGTTGTTTGGGTGTCTGCTTTGGTGGCCTCTGCTGTTTTGGTAGATTTTTGATCAGAGCCTCCGAGTATGTCTTTGTGTGTTTATGTGTATGATTTGAGGTTGTGATGGTACTATGTGAGACTGGGTCTATAGTGTGTGTGGTAACCTTCTCCTCCTGACTGGTCTTGCCAGTCCTATGTTGAGAGAGCTCAGCCTCCAGTATGGCCGTATAGTTGCATCTCTCACATGTATTTGTGTTTTGTGGGAGGAGGAGAGTGTTGTCTGTGTACATGAGGTAGTTGTAACATTGCCTCAATATTCCCAGGTTCACCAGCTGAGCAGGAGAGGACACTAGCAACTGATCCCTCGACATGCTAGAAGGACTAGACAAAAAAAAACTTTAAAAGAGCTTCCGGGGGATGTGGGTGACCGAGAAATGGGGGTTTGCCTTTTTGAGGTGCTGTCTATAGGAGTGCCGTATCAAGGTAATAAGTACTGTAGGAGCAAGTGCTAGGTTTAACAGATAGAGAATAGTCTACTTGGAGTCAAGTAGAGATGATCTTTTTAGTTATAGGATACGCTGATTAGATCAGTAGTGTAGTTCGAGGAAGGTAGTTTTAAGGGAAAATTTGAAGAGTGGACTTTAGGTAGCCCGAATAGTTTAAACCTGCTTAACCGGCGCTGCCCTAGTGTGCAACAGTGGGAACTCCGCTCTAAAGCGTGCTTTATAGCAGGGGGCTGGAAAAGACAGGAAATGACCCAAAATGGCCAATAAACTACAAGTTACTGCCTTAAACCACTCCTCTGAGGACAAACAGGCAGCTCAGTACTCCCTACTCCCACTAGTGAGTAAAGAAACTACCCCTTGACCAAACAAGGAAAATGGAGAAACACAGGAACCAAGACAAAGCCCAGGGATCAGCAAATCTGATCACTGGAACAAACTATTAGGAAAGTATGGAAAACAAGAGTATTTTTTGTTTTTTTCAAGTTTTTTTTTTCAGATAGGCAGAAAATACAATAAATGCTGTATGTTTCGACTAATTGCTATCAAAAGCTAGTACACTTGAGTGTATTAGCCTGTTGTTTAACTTTTAAGAAAAACTTAAACAAGCAAGTGCAACAAACAATTCTATGCTACAGCTTCTCAAGGGAGGGCCATTTCCAAGCAAACCATTTCTAAGCAAACCATTTCTAAATGGATAGGCCATTGCATACGTTTCTGCTATACCCATCATGGGAAACCAGTTCCTCCTACCATTAGATCCACTCTACCAGGGCAACAGCTACCTCTACGGCCTTTCTCAGAGGGGTTCCTACCAAGGAAATTTTAGAAGCTGCAACTTGGAGTTCTGTACACACCTTCACCAAACACTACCACTTACCTCTTTATTCTAAGTCCAGGGCAGGCTTCGCCACTGCAGTTCTGCAGGGACTCATTGCCTCCTCTAACCCTCTATAATGCCTCCACCCTACCTTAGCTTTGGGACACAACCCAAGTGTGATGACTGCAGGAGGGTAACACGATGAACATAGTACAGTTTTGTACCTACCATAAATGTAGATGTTCGAGTGTTCACCCTGCTGCAGTCCAGGTTACCCTCCCTCCAACCCCTCTGATCTATTGGCTAAATCTCTGCTATGTCTTACTGATGTATTTGCTTATAGCTCAAGGGTTTTTGTGTCTGTACAGTGTTCTCACTTTTTGGTACTGATTTGGATCACCTTTTTGGGGGCACCTGACATCTGTGGCAAGAAAAACTGAAGAAAATGGCGTTGGTTGCTATATATGTACCGCTGGCACACTGACGTCAGGGATGAGGCGACAGCAACCGACGTCGGACCAAGACTTTGGAAATCCAGCCGACTGCGGGACTGCCTGACAACAGGATAACCCAAGTGTGATGACTGCAGCAGGGTGAATATTCACATTTATGGTAGGTACAAAACTGTACTTTCTGTGTTTTTCTTTTTGTTTCCTCTTAAGATAAATAGGAGAAGTAGTAGTTTTGGGAGCCAACATTGGGGTGGATGGTAAGGCGGTAGCAGGCCCTGAGCCATTGTTCCCCCTTGCCATCAGGGCCTGATGGCTGAAGAACCTCAGCGGATGTACTCTGGGTTTCACTTGAACCGGCTTCCACCATGCTTCCCTGTTCCAGCGGTAAAACCATTGTCTGATGGGACCCTGGGCTAACATCAGCCCTGAGAGTCTCACCGGATTCCTGAGGTGCAGCATCAGCATCGGGCCTAACATTTTTGGCCTTCTTTCGAGGCGGCTCCTCAGAGGTACCTACCCCACCCTCTATACCTAACACCAAACGTCGAAGTCTTTGGTTTTCTAAGTATAACTTTAAAGCACCCAGGCGACTACGCAAGGATTTAGGTACAAAGGACTGGCAGATGTCACAAGACGTATAGTCGTGGCCTTCCCTTAAACAAAACAAACACTTAACATGCGTGTCCTTATGTGGAATTTGTCTTCTACAAGCACACTTTCCCTTCCTAGCTGATATGTACGTCTGGAAAGCAAGAAAGAATAAAAACAAAAATCCCAAAAGGGTACTTATCTGAAGCGGACAGCCAAAGTAAAATGAGCAAATGGATTCCACAAGCTGTCGATCAGAGGTCCGTAGATCACTGTGGCAGAGAAGCTCTGAGTTGGGTACTTACAGACGTCACATTTATAGCCGACGTTGGTTTATGGCTGTGACATGCAACGTCGCTGGTACCCCGTATCGTAAGACTTTGGTATACTGTCAGGATGTCTGGTGCTACAGGCAGCCACCTAACTACTGTTATGAATACTGCAACATGAGAATAGAAGGACATCCCACATTCCCAAATCAAATATTAACAAAAGCATAACTTGTACATAAAAAGACTTTTAACTAAAATCACTTTCAGCCGTAAATGCCAGAAGAATGCCTTATGTAAACACTTATTAGAATACCCAGACATTCTGGTTTTAAATTTATCATTCTGGACTGTGTGGAGATGGATAAGCTTGAAGGGGACATCAGTGGTGTGTTGGCAAAAGAAGAACTATGCTGGCAGTTAAATGAAATGCATTTAGAAAACCAGGACTTCACTACTATTGTATTGAGTGTGTTGAATTTACGTAAGCTGCCACACAATCTCTAAAGGTTTTTTTTAGGGAATTGTTTTAAGAAATGTTTTTATGTACTAAAAATATACTAAAAAATAAAAATAAAGTGTAGAATGTGTATAAATATATATGTATATATATATATATGTGTGTGTGTGTGTGTATATATATATATATATATATATATATATATATATATATATATATGCATATCATTGCTGGAGCCTTCCTGTGTCCTGACAGAGTGCTCTTCAGACTATCTGGAGATATACAGAGCTAAGTATATTTTTCTGGCACTTCAGTTCAGAGTTGTGTACTGTTAATTGTTGCTTGACTAATTTTATATAATTGCTGGCTGACTTCAGAGTTGTGCACTGTTATTTTTGCTTCACTGTATAGTTTTTCAGATCTCTGCTGAAGGTGTTGTTTTTTCTCCTACTCACCCTCCCTATTCCTGTCTTGCTGTTTAAATCTGGAGGCTTTTGCTGTTGCCCGCCCCCACTGTAGATTTGATCTGAGACACTCCCCCCAGTCCCATCTCTTTACCTCATTCTATGTAATAGACTCCTGCACTTGTTTTTAGTCATTTTTAATTTAATTGCATTTTTTTAAACTGTTTGGTCTAACATTGCTACATACTTGTGTGCCAGCTTGTACTGCATTTGAATTGTTTTTACTGCTGTTTTAGCTACTTTTCTGTATATAAAAAAAGCCTGTTTCCTACCTTTCCTGTAACTAGTGTAGTCCAGATTCAGATTTGCTGTATCCAGGACTGTATGTAAGCTTCTGAGCCCCCCAAGCTTTCTGTGTTGGAGGGAAGCCGCCTAGCTTATCAGTGGGAGTGGTAAGCACTAGGTAACCTATCTACCACATAAGGAGTGGTTCTGGCCCAGAAATTGTAGTTATTGGCCATTTGGGCAGTTTTTCCATCTCGATCAACTTTCTGTTTCTGCACTTGTTTCCCCCTTTCCTGTAACTAGTTTAGTCCAGATACAGATTCTTAGTTTTAGCACTTGAATTTGCTTATTCGTGATCACTTGTTCAGAACTTCTTGTAAGCACTAAATAATTTACTAATTACTACAGCTCTCAACCTTCCTCATTATCAAGAGGAAAACTGCTTTGGTACGTACTTTCCCCACTTGCTTACAGAAAAACAGCTTTTGTACTCACTTCCCTCACTTATCTAGAGAAAAATATTTTTTTATTCAGGCATGTCCAAGGGTCAGCTCCCAGTGTTCTCTCCTATCTAATGAATCTGGGCATCTTGGGGCAATGTAGAAATTGCCTCATGTACACAGACAACCCTCTCCTCCTACCACCCAACACTGCAACCTGTAAGAGATGCGCTTATCTAGCCAAACTGGAGGTAAAGCTCTCTCCAACCGAAACTGAGCTTGACAGTCAAGAGGAGAAGGTGAACACTTGCACCACACCACACTCATCACATAGTCTCATTAAATCTACACCACCAAAATTCACACATAGAAACACAAAAACATTTGCAGAGGCTCTCAATAATAATCTGCTCAAGCAGCAGAGACCTCCAAAGCAGAAATGCAAGCAACCTCCACCCCCAACACAACCCAAATGACACATAGCCCGCAGACTCAGTGTGCCACTCAACCACAGCCAATAAGCAAAACAACGTACCCAACACACTAGTCATAGGTGACTCTATAGTCAGGCACACTGATGTTCCACTCACCATGCTAAACAAGGAGAAGGTTACTTCAGCTGCCTGTTGGGTGCCAGGATCCGCCACATAACCCACACACTCATGTCACCCCACAACAAGTACAAATATGACTCTGTCATTGTCCATGTTGGTGTGAATGACCTGAGACGTACCTACCTGGACTACATGAAAAGAGACATGGAAGAGCTTTCCAATCTTGTAGCCCAGGCAGGTATGACCCTAGCCGTGAGTAGCATTCTGCCATCACCCAGAATGATACCGCAGTACAAGGACAAAATGACTGACATCAACAATTGTCTAAGTTTCTGGTGTCATTCTAAAGGGATCCAGTATCTGTCTGCCTGAGATTGCCTGGTCGACAGACCACAATGCTTTGCCAGAGATGGCCTGAACCTGTCACCCCTGGGATTACGGATACTGGCTAAGGTTCTTGTCGCCCCTATAGTGCCTTTTTTAGGCAAGGTTCAAATGACACATTCACCACTGTAACTGGAACAGGCAAGCAAAAACTGAGGGTGATGCTACTCAATGCTAGAAGTCTAAATCTCAAAATGCATTCACTCGAGGCACTCCTTAAAATGGAGAACATCGATATATGTGCAGTGACTGAGACCTGGTTCAAGGCTCCAAAGAGCACCCCTGCACTACCAGGCTATAACTCATACCACACTTTTCGGCCATGTAACCTGGACCTGAACACCAAAGGCGGAGGTGTGTCCATATTCATTAACGATATCCACACCTCCAGGCTAGTTGCTCAGCATAATGCAGCCGAGGTTATCCAAGTGCAACTAACTCTGGGCAAAACTGCAATCCAAATTGTAGCTTGCTACAGATCCCCCACCATGCCCTAGGATTCCCACTCCTCTTTTCTTTATGTACTGGAAAATATTAGGGTTCAACCAAACACCCTAATAATGGGCGATTTCGACTACCCCACCATTAACTGGGAAAACTACTCTTGTACCAACTCCTTTGCTCAACGCTTTCTGGAATTCATAAACTCCAATGCCCTGGATCAGCTTATCCACACCCCCACCAGGGGCAACAATATCCTAGATCTAGTCATTACCAACATGAGTGACCGGTGTTCCACACCTGAAGTCAACGCCTCATTGGTCCAATCCAACCATAAGCTAATTACCCTAGATATACACATCCTGCCCCTACCCTCCATTAAGGAAACCACGGTAAAAAAGTTCTCCAAAGCCAACTTCATGCTTCTTAAGACAGAAGTGGAGAACTTCATGACACCCATGCAGATGGACAATACAGCTATGACTACTGAATCCTACACAATTGCACTTTATAAGCACTTACACGAGTGCATGGATCGTGCTATCCCAAACAGAACCAAGACGCTATCCTCCAAAATAAGGAAGCCAATCTGGTGGTCCCCTGCCATAAACAAACCATACAACAGAAGGAAGAAACTGTTACAAAAGAGAGTAAAATCCCATGACTGGAGGGAGCTCCCTGGTCAGCCTCAGTAAGAAGCTGCGATCTCTGATAAAATCCTCCAAAGCTAGTTACGAAAACAAAATCACCACTGACTCTAAAGACAACCACAAAGCATTCTATAGCTATGTCAAGAATCTCAGTGGCAACACTCAGATCTGCTCTGAGTTACAGCACAATGGCACTAAATATACAGACCCAGCTGATATTGCCAACATCCTGGCAGATAGGTTCAATGCTAACTTTACCCCCCTCTTACCCCCTAAAGAGCCCATCTCTATACCGGAAGAATGCAAAGTTCCTGTAATCACAGCTGCACAGGTAAAAACCACAGTCTCCAAAGCCAAGAACACAGTATCCATGGGACCAGACAATATCCCAGGCTGCATTCTACATGAACTACAGAATGAACTGGCACCCCACCTAAGTACCATGTTCAATCATAGCCTCGCCTCAGGCTTTGTGCCCGCTTAATGGTGCACAGCGATGGTTATCCCACTCCACAAGGGGGGGGGGGCACCACGGACCCTAGGAACTACTGCCCCATTAGCCTGACGAGCCTGGTCTGCAAGGCCATGGAACATATCATCATGGAACTTATAAACAAAGACATTGGTGATCTCCAAACTCTGGACCCCACCCAGTTAGGGTTTGTAAAAGGCAGGTCATGTCTCCTAAACCTGATAGACTTCTTTGAAGCAGTCACCAAAGCCATAGACGAGGGTAAGGTGGTTCACCCAACCTATCTAGATCTTGCCAAGGCTTTCAACACCATCCCCCACTCTGGAATTACAGATAAACTCACTAAACTAGGTATAAATCCCTATGTCACAAGATGGGTTGCCAACTGGCTCACTGACAGAACCCACACTGTGAAAGTAGCAGACTCCAAATCCAACTTCAGACCAGTGACAAGTGGAGTACCACAGGGTTCAGTCGTGGGTCCTCTCCTGTTTGGTATTTACTTCTCTGAAGCACAGGCTAACACAGAAGGTCTTTGGCTAAAGAAGTTCGCAGATGACTGCAAACTAGGAGCCATAATCGAAACTCCTAACGATGTGGACATCCTACAAAAAGGCCTCACTGAGACAGATGCCTGATGTCAAAGCCATGGCCTCAAGCTCAATGCCAAAAAATGCATTGTCATTCCCTTTGGTAAAAACTTTGTACCCATGAACTACAACATTGTTGGTAGTATACTTAACACTGAAAGTGTGATAAGAGACCTTGGGACACAGGTGGACAGTAGTCTCTCCTTTGATAATCACATTGCCACAGTAGTCAGGAAATCCTTCTATGTGGCACACCTCATCACAAAAGGTTTCTCATCCAGAAAAAGAGGTCATTGTTCCCCTCTACTCATCACTCATTAGACCCATTATAGAGTACAACGCCCCTTTTGGTATGTACCTCACAAGACATCTACAACAACTGGAAAGGGCGCAGAAATACCTCACAAAGAGGATTACCGGCCTCAAACAGATGCCCTACGCAGACCGTCTCAAAAAACTCCAGCTTTACTCTGTCGCATATCGCCTACTCAGAAGTGATCTCTGCCTAACATGCAGAGCTATGTCAAACCCAGAGCTGTTGGACATGCTCCACTTAAAGAAATCCCAGTCCCTCCGAGCTCACGCTATAGGGACCTAAACCTTGTCACCACAATAAACAGAACATGCTGGAAGGATAGATTCCTGTCCCAGAGACTTCCCATACTCTGGAATAAAATGCCTATCTATATCAAACAAAGCTCCTCATTAGCACTCTTTAAGAAAAATCTTGATGATTGGATGGGAAATAGGAAATTCACCCTGGGGATCACTTCTGTGGCTCTGCTCGACAGTGGCACAGGAAAATAATTTTCTTGAGTGGCAAAAGCCAGACTACCTTTTTGGCTTGGCTTGTATAGGCCCTAGGGCCGATAGCTTTAACTTCAGTTCTGCTTTGATTAGATTTATTGCATCACACCAGAGGTTTAAACCGTAAATTCAAAACACACATTTTTTCATGCCGCCATTACTATGTAGCGCTGGTGTAATTCCCCCATTTACCGTACTGGTGGACACTCATGCACACTTTTATACTTTACTAGTTTATTTCAACCACTGTTTTCTGTATTTTTGTGTGTTTTTTTCTACTATTTTTTATTGTATAAACTTGTTTTTGGGGCTGTAAACATGAAAACTGTCATGACAGTGTTTTTTTTTTTGTGACAAAGCACTGACATTTTTTCTGAGCTGTTATTGTAGTTTTTATGCACGCTAATAGACATGGATGGATATTTACTTGATATTAGTAGACATATGTATTTTTATATTTATAGTGTTCTAGTCTTATTATGTTTATGGTTAGATAGCTATGTATTTTTCTTGATTTTAGTTCTTGTCACAGACCTGACGAAGGCTTTATTGCATTAGTTAGCCGAAAGCGATTTTAGTTAAAAGCCTTTTTACGTATATCTTTTTATGTATATGTTATGCTTCTCTTAATACCTGATCTTGGAATGTGGATTACAAATAGCTAGGTAGTGTTTTCCTTAACTAGGATTCAGTTTTATCTAATCAATAGTAGTGTGTGTGTGTGTGTGGGGGTTAGCTGTTGTTCTAAAATGCACTTCTGTGGCCATGTTTATATTTGCCATGAATAACCTGGTTTAAAATTAAACAATGTGTATATTTGCCACACCTATTTCTAAGTATATAAAAGCTGATATATTTAACATTGTTAAAATATTTCTGATTTTTTTGTTACTGAGGATCACTTGTCTGTGACAAATAAAGGCTTATTGCTTTGGAACACTACCTGGGTTTCATGATTTTTGGAAATTATTGTGACTGAGCTCATCAAAGAAGTTTTAAGACCACTAGTTTCTCTGTGTTTTTTCCCCTCAACACTCGTGGTGGGCAGGTTGGAAGTAGACAGATCCCTGTGCTTGTTCATTTTTTTATTGTTACATAAACAAATGTATAATTAATGTGCTCTGCAATTTTTCTTTTCTTTAGAATAATATCGTGTTGTGGTGACCTTTTACGCCAGTGTCAAGACTTTGACCAGCAGCTTTCAAACAGGTATGCCTGTTCTGTATTTTCAATGGAAAACATTTAAAACTAAAATTTATTAGTGGTGGTCACGTGGTTAGCACATCTTCAAAACCCTGGTTATGACACTTGTATAGATTGTTGTGAAACTGTAATACAAAATCATACTAATTATCAGTGGTATCTGCCTGCAAAATTTCACACTCGTTTATTTACGGACTGTACTTTATATAGATGTGTGTAATCTCTGTCTCTCTCTCTCTCTCTCTATGATCCGCTGTGACGTCCCCTAACGGGAACAGCCGAAAGACGATGATGATGATGATGATGTATATATTTATGTAGTAGGATATATATAGGTGTGTGTGTGTGTTCATAGGTAGGTACTAGGCTATCTGCCTGAGGGCATTTATAAGCCTAGCCAGAGTGTGTCAGCTTTTGCCACCCCATTGATTAATTAACTGAGCCTCTGTCAAGCAGAGCCAATGAAGTGATCCCAGGGGTGTATTTTCTGTTATCCATCCACTCGCAAGGCTTCTCTTAAAGAGTGTTAGTGAGGGGCTCTACCTAATGTCATTAGGAATTTTGTTCCAAAGCATGGGGAGCCTCTGTGACAGGAATCTATCCCGCCAGCATGTTCTATTTATTGTTGCGGTGAGGTTTAGCTCAGTAGAGCGCGTGGCTTGCAGTGACTTGCATTTCTTTAGGTGGAACATGTCCATCAATTCTGAGTTGGACATGGTTTTGTAAGTCAGGCAGAGATCACCTCTGAGTAAGCGCAATGCCACTGAGTACAGCCGGCGTTTTTTCAGTCGGGCTGCATAGGACATATGTTTGAGGCCAGTAATCCTCTTGGTGAGGTGCTTTTGTGGTCTTTCCAGCTGTTGGAAGTGTCTTGTGAGGTACATCCCAAATGGGGCATTGTACTCTATGATGGGTCTGATAAGTGACGAGTAGAGGGGCACTATAACCTCTTTATTTCTAGATGCGAACCCCTTAATAATTAGATGGGCCACATAGAAGGATTTTCTAACTACTTTGGCAGCATGATTGTCAAAGGAGAGATTACGGTCTACCTGGGTCCCCAGATCTCTTATTACCTCTTCTGTATTAAGGGGGCTACTGCGTATGTGGTAATTCGTGGGTGTTTTTCCCAAATGGGATGACTATGCATTTTTTGGCATTTAGCTTGAGGCCATGACTTTGACACCAGGTGTCTGTCTCAGTAAGGCCTTTTTGAAGGATGTCCATGTCAGCCGGAGAGTCAGTTATGGCTCCCAGTTTGCAGTCATCGGCGAACTTGGTTGGCCATAGTTTTCCTGTGTTTGCCTGTACTTCTGAGAAATATATGCCGAACAGTATAACCTGTTCATGGCAGGGGTCCACCAGTCTGGTTTCCTTCTCTTAGCGGGACACCACTTGTGACTGGTTTAGAGTTGGACCTGGTTCCTGCTATGCTTACCTTGTGAGTTCTCTCTGTAAGCCAGTTGGCAGCCCATCTTGTGACATAATAGGGGTTTATGTTCAGGCTGGTGAGCTTGTCTATAATACCCGAGTGAGGAATGGTGTCGGACTCCTTGGCGAGATCAAGATAAGCTGTGTGAACCACCTTTCCCTCGTCTATGGCCTTGGTGACTGTCTCGAAGAAGTCAACCAGGTTTAGTAGGCATGATCTGCCCTTAACAAAGCCGAACTGGGTCGGGTCAAGTGTTTGGAGGTTCCCAATGTCTTTGTTAATGAATTCCATAATGATGCACTCCATAGCCTTGCAGACCAGGCTAGTCAGGCTTATGGGGCGATAGTTACCAGGGTCAGTTCTGGCCCCTCCTTTGTGGAGCAGAATAACCATTGCTGTGCGCCATTTTATGGGCACGTAGCCTGTGGAGAGACTGATGTTGAGCAGCGTGTTTAGGTAGGGGGTTAGTTTGTTCTCTAGTTCGTGCAAGACGCAGCCTGGGACACCATCTGGCCCCATTGATGCTGTGTTTTTGGCTTTTGAAAGGGCTGTTTTCACCTGTGCTTCTGTGATTTCCAGGACACTACACTTTTCCGGTATTATTGTGGGCCCTTTTGAAGGTGAGAGGGAGTTGACGTTTGCACTGAATCTATCTGCCAGGATGTTAGCAATATCTGTAGGTTCAGTATATTTTGTGCTGTTTTGCATTAGCTCAGGGCATATCTGCGAGTTGCCACTTAGATTCTTGACGTAGCTAAAGAATTCTTTGTGGTTATCTTTCAAATCCTTGGCTATTTTTCTTTCGAAGTTAGGCTTGGATGATTTTATGAGGGACCTTAGTTTCTTACTGATACTGATCAGGGATGTCTTTCCTTCTTGGGATTTGCTTTTTTTCTGAACTAGTTTCCTCATTTTGTTGCATAACCTGTTTATGGCAGGGGTCCACCAGACTGGTTTCCTTCTCTTAGGGGATGAGTCTTGGTTTTGCTAAGGATGGCACGATCCATGCATCCTTGTAGGTGCTCATAGAGCGCAATTGTAAAGGATTCTGCATCTTGGGCAGTGTTATCCTTTAACGTGGGGGCTGTGAAACTTACCACCTACGCCTTAAGTAAGGTGAAGTTTGCTTTAGAAAATTTTTTCACTGCGGTTTCCTTGTTTGGGGGTGGTGGTGGGGTGTGGACATCCAAGGTGATTAGTTTATGGTCTGATCTAACCAGTGATGAGTTGCCCTCCGGTACGGAACACCTGTCGCCCATGTTGGTGATGACCAGGTCCAATATGTTGTGGCCCCTGGTAGGGGAGTTTACCAGCTGATCCAGGGCATTTGAGTTGATAAATTCCAGGAAGCACTGAGCCTGGGAGTTTGTACTCAAGTAGTTTTCCCAGTTAATGGCAGGGTAATTGAAATCACCCAATATCAGGGTGTTTGGTAGGACCTTCATATTTTCCAGTTTATCCAGAAAGGCGGTGTGGTGGTCCTGGGTCATGGAGGGTGATCTGTAGCAGGCCACAATTTTCATTGCAGATTTGCCGGATGTTAGTTGCACATGGATGATCATGCTGCGCCACTAACCTGGAGGTGTGGGTATCCTTGATGAATATGGATACACCCCCTCCTTTTGTGTTTCGGTCCGTGTTCTGTGGCCGAAATGTGTGGTATGAGTTGTAGCCCAGTAGTGCTGGAGTGCTCTCTGGAGCCTTGAACCAGGCTTCAGTTACTGCACAGAGGTCGACGTTCTCCATACTTAGGAGTGCTTTGAGAACATGCATTTTGAAATTTAAACTCCTGGCGTTGAGTAGCATAACCCTCATTTTTTTACTTGTGCTGTTTAAAGAGGTGGGTTTGAATTTTGAGCCTTGCCTAAAAAAGGCACTATGGAGGCAGCAAGAGCCTTGGCCAGTATTCGAAAGCCAAGGGGTGACAGGTGCAAGCCATCTCTTGCGAAGCAACACGGCTTGTCAAGCATGTCATCCCAGGCTGACAGGCACTGGATCCCCTTTGAATGACACCAGAAGCTTAGCCAATTGTTGAAATTGATCATTTTTTCTTTATACTGAGGTATCATTCTTGGTGAGGGCAGGATGCTACTCAGGGTCATACCTGCCTGGGCTGCATGATCAGAGAGCTCTTCCATGTCTCTCTTCATGTAGTCCAGGGAGGTATGTCTCAGGTCATTCACACCAACATGAACAATGACAGAGTCATATTTGTACTTGTTCTGGAGTGACCTCAGTGCTTTTGTTATGTGACTGATTCTGGCTTCTGACAGGCAGCTAACAGTAATCTTCTCCTTGTCCAGCCTAATGAGTGTGCCTGACTATTGAGTCACCTATTACTAATGTGTTATTTTGCCTTAAGGGCTGTGATTGTGCGGCACATTGATTATGTGTTGTCTAGTTTGTGACGGGAGGTGCAGGTTTTGTGGGTGTCTGCTTTGGCGTTCTCTGATGCTTTTGCAGGTTTTTATTTAGAGCCTCCGAGTATGATTTTGTGTATTTATGTGTATTTTTTGCCAGTGCTGGTTTAGTAGGTCTATGTGAGGCTGGAGGTGTGGTGCAAGTGTTAACCTTCTCCTCATGACTGTCTGTTCCAGTCTTGAGTGGAGAGACCTTAGCCTCCAGTTTGGCTGTATAATTGCATCTCTTGCATATGTTAGTGTTTTGTGGTAGGAGGAGAGGGCTGTCTGCGTACATAAGGCAGTTGTATCATTGCCTCAGGATACCCAGATTCACCATCTGGACTGGAGAGCACACCTGAAGTTGCCCTTTGGTCATGCCTGAATAGTAGGGTGAGCTGCTTAGTCGCTTGTTTGATGAGGGGTGGATAAAGAGCCTTGCCCTGCTGGGCAGTAAAGTGTCGGGGTATATTAGTGCTTGCTATTAGGTCTGAGCAAGTGCTTGTAGGATGCTTTTTGAGTGCTTAGGTTGAGAGTTAGACTAGTTTCAAGTGAAAAACTGAAGAGGAGACTTAGTGGAGCTGGGAATAATTTAACCCTAGCTAATCGGTGCTGCCCGGTGCACAAAACCGTGCAAATGTGGTATTTAAACTACTAACTTCTGGGCTGGAACCACTCCTCCAGGGACAGGTGGCTGCTCAAAGTTCCCCTCTCTCACAGGTGAACAGAGAAACTTCCCTCTATCCAAGTAAGGTATGGGCAACTCAGAAACTTGTAACACAGCCCTGAATTCAGCACTAGCCTGAAAACTGGACTATACTAGCTTAGAAAGGTGGGAAACAAGAAATTTTTTTTGTTTGTTTTTTTTGAAAAGATAAGGCAAAAACAGTAAAAAGTACACTTAAAACAGCATTAAACGACTACAAGCGATCAGAAAAGGCTATCGCATTTTAGTGTGTAGCCTACAGCAGTTTGTGTAATATGTGTAGATGTGTAATGTCTATAGATGTGTGTGTGTGTGTGTGTGTGTGTGTGTGTATATATATATATATATTCATATATATATATATATATATATATATATGAATATATATATATATATATATATATATATATATATATATGAATATATATATATATATATATTCACATATATATATATATATATATATATATATATATATATATATATATATAAATATATAAATAATGTGTCCTACAGATTTTGCAGTCATCCATTCATGGAAAGTACTTGTATTCAGCTGCGTGTAGTCCTCTTATGCAGACAGTCAGCATTAGGATATGTCAAAACATTCTGATGGAATTCTTTTAGCTCTGACCTCACTTGTTTTAGACAATAGAGTGAGAATTTTCATATCTAGCCACTTGGCCTTGGAGTGCTTAGTGTCAAAAGTACATTTTAGGAAGTATCCCATGACTGGGTGTGGGTAATGTTGGATTTACTCATGCTTGGAGTGGTTTAATTACGAGGGTGAAGCAGGAGTGCTTAATCAGAGTCCACTATGAGTAAATCCAGCATTACCTTCATACAGGAGTGAGTTATTGCAATTGTAAAATGATATTTAAGAAAATCATTTCTTCCCCTTTCTGAATAATGTCTTTGCATAAAGGAACTTTAGTGGTGCTCTGCTGCTACTCTTGGGGAAAATACTGTGTAAGGCATATATTGTGCATGCGTTCAGCTTGTATTAGCTGATGCTTGCAAAGTTTATTAAAAAAGTGATTCCCATTGTTTGTCATTTAGCAAGCCATTACATTTTGTATTTTTAATTTATTATTTTTTTTGAGTCGAGGAGTCTACATGTGTCCCATCCTACTGTGTGTGTGAAGATATTTGTGGACTCTATGACAAAATGCCACATTCTGTTTAATAAATGTTTTCTCTGGTTTACAGAAAAGGAGTACAAGCTGCTCTGCTTTGAGTTTTTCTCTTTTTTGCAGAGACGAGAGCACTTAGAGCGTGGAAGTCTAATTTGTTTTCTCATTTTTGTGGAGATGAAGATGTGTTAGCTGTAGTGCTATTTCTTATAATAGCTATAGCTTACAAGAGTCATCCACACCCACCAGAGTTCAAATCACCCAATCTGGATTAAAAGTAACCTCTCCCATTGCATATTACTAGCTGTCTACAACACATTTGCACACGCACTTAAAAGTGATTACCCAATAGAAACATACCCACTAAACACCCCAAATATTTAATTAATAACTCCTAAACTTGAATACATGACATTGTAGTATACTAATACCTTAACAAACAAGAATTTATCTTCCCTCAGTACTGATCATTTTTCAAATAATTTATCAAACACAAATACTGTCATGTTAGTACATGGTCTTATATTAACTTTATTCCTCACAATTGCAGCTAACCTCACCACTTACCATTTCCAGCCAGACAATCTGTATAAAAAGCAAGCAACAACATTTAATTACCCTACCCTAACAACACCTAATAGCTTTTATGTGCTCCCATCATTGTTTATAACCACACTGACAGACCTGAAACAACACCAAATACTCTTTACAAATGAAAGCCTCCATAATATTTCCTTTAAAACTCAAAAATGACTATTCAAACTTTTTGAGGTGCTCAGTCACATAGCAGCCAAACTTATGCTTAGTGGTGATATCCACCCAAACCCGGGCCCTGAACACGTGCAAATCAAGCTACCTACCCCACATAAAAGTTCTGAAATACTACTACTAAACGTAAATCTTAGAAGTATCCTGAATAAAATTCACAAACTCCATGTGACCCTCTCCCTTTACAACCCAGACATTACCATCCTTACTGAAACCTAGTTGAAACCACATATACCAGACATAGAAATAACCCCATCTGGTTACAATATTCCAAGAGCTGGTAGAATAGAAAAGAAGGGGGGTGGTGTAGCAATGCTCTTTAAGAATGCGCTCAGCTTACAACCTGTAAGCATAAGTATTACTAACATTAATAATGCAGAGCTACTCATAACCAGATTACAACTAAACCAGAGCAAACATTATATATATATATATATATATATATATATATATATATATATATATATATATATATATATATATATAAAATGGCTACATCCCTCTGGGAAACAGCTGCAGTACAATCAAAATAATTCTACAAAATGTCACAAAAGCCGTATCACAGGAAACCATTATTGCAGGAGACGTTTACACGGGCTGGATGACATGTAACTATGACAATCCTCATAGCTACCTAAACTTCCATGGTTTCACTCAAATGATTTCTCACCCAACTAGAATTGACAAGAAAACAGATAAACAATCTGTTTTGGACTGGTTCTTAGTATTACCAAATAGGGTGTCTCCCAGATCACTTAAGTGACTAATTTGGAACCTACTTACTGAGAAATCTTAGTAACCCTACTTAACTAATCAACTTCTCCCAAGTTTGTAATCCGAAAAATTTTAATAAACAGATTCTACCTAATATTCTTGAAAAAAATAGACTGGACTACTCTTAAAAACTGCCCTTAGATGCTGCTGTGCAACACTTCAATGACACCTTCCTTACTATTCTAAACAGACTTGCACCACCAAGAACAGTTTGTGTCAAAGCCAGCTACACACACCATGGTTAACCCATGAGACTCGTACCCTCTTAAAACAAAGGGACAAAGCATGGCAAACTTGTGCTAAAAATAAATCCCTCCAGAACCGTTTAATTTACCAGCAACTTAGAAACAGTGCCAAACAACAAATTAAACTAGACAAACAACACTAGTATTCTAATTATATTCTGGAACACAATCAATAACATACTTATCCTGACCAAACCAGACAGAATATATGTGGACAGAATATGTGTGTGTGAATGAGAGGGAGGATAGAGGAATGGTGAGGATGCATGGAGTAGAGATGGCGAAGGTCGATGAGTTTAAGTACTTGGGATCAACAGTTCAGAGTAATGGTGAGTGTGGAAGAGATGTGAAGAAGAGAGTACAGGCAGGATGGAATGGGTGGAGAAGAGTGTCAGGAGTGATTTGTGACAGACAAGTAACAGTAAGAGTGAAAGGGAAGGTCTACAAGAGGGTAATGAGACCAGCTATGTTATATGGGTTGGAGACAGTGGCACTGACAAAAAGGCATGAGTCAGAGCTTGACGTGGCAGAGTAGAAGATGTTAGGATTTGCACTGGGTGTGACAAGGGTGGACAGGATTTGGAATAAGTATATTAGAGGGTCAGCCCAGTTTGGAAGGTTTGGAGACAAAGCCAGAGAGGCAAGATTACATTTGTTTGGACATGTGCTGGGGAGGGATGCAGAGTATATTGGGAAAACGATGCTAAGGATGAAGCTGCCAGATAACAGGAAAGGAGGAAGGCCTAAGATAAGGTTTATGGATGTGGTGAGAGAGGACATGCAGGTGGTTGGTGTGACAGAGCACGATGCAGAGGACAGGAAGAAATGAAAACAGTTGATCCGCTGTGGCGACCCCTAATGGGAGCAGACAAAAGAAGATGATGATCCTAGCCAAACCACAACTTCCCAAACTTACCTGATAACACAGACACAATATTGCTGAACAATTTAACATATTCTTCACTGAAAGTGTTTTAGCACTGACTAAGAATAGCAAGTCTTCTGCAATACCAATACCAAACAATCCAAGCAATATTGTAGATTCATTCTCATTTCAGACAGTCCCAAAACAAACTATTGCAAAAGTATTAAAGAAGTTGAAACCCACTTCACTGGCAGCAGATAACTTGCCAGCAGAATATCTAAAATTAACAGCAGATGTTATTACCTTCCCTGTGTCAATACTTAGAAACTGCTCTATAACAAAAAAGTGTGTCCCAGCTGTTTGGAAAATTGCATGTATTACATTACTCCATTACACAAAGGAGGCAGTTCAACAGAACTAACAAACTGCAGGCCCATTGCTAGACTTTCACCACTTTCTAAAATTCTGAAAAGATATATCCACTTTCAACTCTTAAACACCTTCTTAAACAATCTCCTCTCATCGTCACAGCATGGATTCCAACCATATCATAGCACTACTACAGCTCTTCTAAGTTTCACTAATACTATAAATAAATTCAGAGATGATGGCAAAGTAGTGGCTTCAGTATACAGTTTCCCATCCTAAGTTACTGTCCACTCTGAAAAATCTTAATATCAATCTGATGCTGTTAACTGGTTTCAAAGTTATCTATCTAGCCGCCAGCAAGCTGTGAAATGGAAGCAAGATCTATCCCCACTCCTTCCTGTTACACTTGGAGTCCCTCAGGGTTCATTCCTAGGGCTCCTCCTCTTCAGCATGTTCATAAATGACCTTAATACTGCCTCCTGTCAAGCATATGTCATACAATACACAGGTCATTCAACCCTCATATGTGCAGCATCCACAATAACTCAACTTCTTACAAACACACACAGATCCTTCTCTGATATTAAAATGTGGCTAGCAAACTACAACTCATGCTCAACCATAATAAAACTAACCTTATAATCTTTCATCCATCTAAACCTACTAACCTCCAGCTAACTTTTATATCACTGCCAGTAATAATACTAAGATTTTCCCAGATTCCCAAACAAAACTATTAGGCATCATAATTGACAACAGACTAAAATTTGCATACGCATTTCTAACGCAGTCAAAAAGATTCAATGTAATCACCTAGGAAATACAAACTAATCACCTTGGAAATCCACATCCACCCCCCCTCCCCCCATAAAGGTAACTACCATGAAAAACTTCTCCAAAGCTAACTTTGGGCTCCTAAAAACAGAGGTGGCTAACTTCACGGCATCCATGCAAATGGAGAATACTTGCATGACCACCGAATCATACACCAATGCACTGTACGAACACGTACACAAATGCATGAATCTTGCCATACCCAATAGAACCAAGATGCTGTCCTCCAAAAAAAGGAAGCCAATCTGGTGGTCCCCTGCCATAAACAAACTCTACAACAGGAGGAGGAAACTGATGCGGAATAAGGTAAAGTCCCAAGACTGGAAAAATCCTTATCAGCATCAACAAAAAGTTGAGATCCCTCATCAAATCCTCTGAAGCTAGCTATGAAAACAGAATTGCCGCAGATAGTAAAGACAACCACAAGGCCTTCTATAGTTATGTGAAGAATCTCCACGGCAGTACCCATATTTGCTCTGAGCTACTGCACAATCGTACCTGCTTTACTGAGCTAACAGATATTGCCAATATACTGGTCAACAGATTCAGTGCCAACTATACCCCTCCCCTGCAAAGGGACCAATCACAATACCAGTAGATTGCCAGGCACCCAGTATTATTGCTGCACAGGTTAAAACAGCACTGTCCAAGGCCAAGAATACAGCTTCTATGGGGCCTGACAGTATCCCTGGCTGTGGTCTACATGAACTACAGAGTGAACTGGCACCTCACCTGTGTGCCCTGTTCAGTCACAGCCTCACCTCAGGCTTTGTCCCTACCAAATGGCGCACTGCTATAGTCATCCCTCTCCACAAAGGAAGAGCGACTACAGACCCTGGGAAGCCTGACGAGTCTGATATGCAAAGCTATGGAACGCATCATCAGGGACCTAATAAACAAGGATATGGGGAATCTCCAAACTGTGGATCCCACACAGTTTGGTTTTGTGAAGGGTAGATCATGCCTGCTCAACTTGATTGACTTCTTTGAGTTAAGTCACCAGAGATGTGGATGAAGGCAAAGTGGTTCATACAGCTTACCTTGATCTAACCAAGGCCTTTGATAATATTCCCCCACTCAGGAATCATAGAAAAACTCTCTAAGCTAGGCATCAATCCCTGTATCACTAGGTGGGTTGCAGACTGGCTCACAGGTAGAACCCACAGTGTGAAAGTAGCTGACTCCAAGTCAGACTGCCGAATAGTCATGAGTGGAGTCCCACAGGGTTCGGTCCTGGGTCCTCTCCTGTTTGGTATCTACTTTTCTGAAGTCCAGGCCAACGCGAAGGGACTCTGGCTGACAAAGTTCTCAGACAATTGCAAGTTGGGAGATGATATTAATTCCCCAAGTGATGTTGACATCCTACAGAATGGCTTCACTGAGACCAACGACTAGTGTCAGAACCATGGCCTTAAGCTCAGTGCCAAAAAATGTCGTCATCTCCTTTGGGAAAAACCTAATTCCCATGAATTACCACATTGACGGTAGTCCACTGAACACAGAAGGTGTTAAGAGATTTGGGAACACAGGCTAACAGCAGCCTTTCTTTTGATCACCACATTGCCACTGTGGTCAGAAAGTCCTTTTATGTGGCACATCTCATTACTAGGGGTTTGCAACCAGGAAGAAAGAAGTCATTGTCTCCCTCTGCTCTTCCCTCATTAGGCCAATCATCGAGTACAATGCCCTATTTGGCATGTATCTCACTAGACACCTGCAACAACTGGAGAGGCTGCAAAAGCACAAAAGTACCTCACAAAGAGGATCCTTGGTCTTAAACACTTGTTCTATATGGACAGAATCAAAAAAACTCCCAACTGTTCTGTCTCATATTGCCTACTTACAGGCTTGACTTAAAAAGCCATGTCTGACCCAGCTCTGTTAGTTAGAAATGCTGTATCTAAAGAAGTCTGACTCCCTCCACACCACACACTCCAGAGACCTCAACCTCATTACCACAATCAACAGAACATATTCGAGGGACAGGTTCATAACCCAGAGACTGTCCATGCTATGGAACATACATGTCAAGCAGAGCACCTCGCTGACCCTCTTCAAGAGAAATCTTGAGTGGATGGGAAGCAGAAAATCCACCCCTGGGATAACTCCAGTGGCTCTACTCAACAGAGGCACAGGGAACTAAGATCGGGTGGCACGATGCCAGGATAATCCTATGGCTAGGCTTGTAAAGGCCCCAGGGCCATTAGCCTAGTACACACCTATGAACCTATGTATAGAAACAATGAAAATGGGCACTGTTCCAGTCTGATCATCCTGGTAAACAAATGTAAAATAAAATAAATAGTTTATGCTCTCCATTGTGTGTTGATGGCCTATAGAATGAAACTTTAATGTCTAGTATTATTGACTGGTAGAAATTCTGAGTGATTTACCAGGAAATCAGAAATTGTACTAGTGACTGGAAAAATGTGAGGAAAATGTGTAGGCTATTGAGAGGTGTCATTACTGTCAATATGGTTGATTGTACTATTGGTGTTCAGCTGTCCAGAGTTTTGTATAAAATGTATGTTTACTGTCATATTTTGCCCTGTCCCTGTTAAAGTATGCTTTGGATGGAATTGCTGAGTGGAAAATCTGGCCAGTTTACAATGCTTAATTGGCCAGGGTTTCTATTGGTATATGCTCAATTTACAATGGTCATGCTGATTGGCTGTCCAGTCTGTGTGTACTTTTTTGAATACTAATGATCCTTTATTGTCTAATACAACTCATTCAAAGGTCATTCGATTCAAATACTGACAAAAGCGCACATACAGGAGTGGGTTATTGCTATTATATAATGATGTGCTGCATTTTAGACAAGCTGAGTGACTGTAACGGGTAATGACAGCTCTCCAAGTATTATATAAACGGGTTTAAAATGCATTTTTATATTAATGCATTTTTATATTAATCTTTAATCTGTTTACTTGCTTTGCATTTGAACTATATTAGCATCCATGTTTACTTAATTTAGTGTGTTTACAAAGTGCAGTTACCTTGCTTGATATTTTGCTTGTGTGTATCATACTATTTTACGAGATCACAGCTGAGCGAGATCTTTTAGATCGGTCGGTGTACATAATTAGTTAACAGGCAAAAACAGTAGTTGAATAAGGAAAAAAAAACTCTACCTTTGTTTCAGAGATATATCACTGTCAGTGAGAGGGCCTTTTGTTGTCAGCAGTCAAGTGTTTGTAATAAACACTTGGATAGACAGTAGCAATAATGAAGCTAGAGATGACATGATGTACGTCCAGCTCAGCAGGCTTACTGTTCGTGTTCACACAGTATTAGTTGACTTGTATGCTGGTACTCTGAGCACTGTAAAAGTGCCAGTATTTTGAGCAGTCATTGTCATTTTTCATCATTTTGTTTAGAATCAAGATAGTTTACATTATAAAGTTGGTATTTCGCATTTTAGATGAGTAGCAGACATATATATATATATATATATATATATATATATATATATATATATATATATATACTCTTTCTTTCCTTTGCATTTTGATTTTTGCATTAGAGAAAACATTAAGAGCTTAACTGAATAAAGATTTGGTTTTGCACATTGGTACAACAACTTAATTCCTAAGCATTTATTGTACCAACAGTACAATGAATTCAGTGGTCTTTCTAGCCCAGAAACCTCTCTCTCCTGTTGGAATATAGAGGGTTGGACCTAAAAGAATAAAAAGAGAACTAGATTAGCATTTGAAGCTTTCTGGTTTATATTTGTTTTCTGTTTTAAATTTATTTCTTTGTTGCGCTTCGTTGGTGTAGAAGATAAACTGCTGGGGGTAGGTCTATTGTGAGAGAATATTACCTGATTAAGGAAGATTATGTTAATTAGTTTATTGTACTGAAAAAATAAGTACACAGAGGACTGTCTCTGGTTGTTGATGCTGTAAACCATGTTATCAATAATCTCAGTTTGTTTGACCAGTAATATTAGATGAGACACTTCCTTGTCTGTTGTATCAGGTTCATAGTTTTATCTGGTTTGAAGTTTTGCCGAGTTGATGTTACCTGTTAGGGAGTAAGGCTGTGGTTAAATAATCACTCAGATGTTCATCGTGTTTCACTGTTGGAGTCATTACACTTGGGTTATCCTGCTGGCAGGCTACCCGCAGTCGGCCTGAATTCCAAAGTCCTGGTCCGGCGTCGGTTGCTGTCGCCTCTTCCCTGACGTCAGTGCACCAGGGGTATATAAGATGCAGCTGACGCCATTTTCTTCAGTTTTTCTTGCCGCGCGGTGCCCGAAACAAAAGCAGTTCGCAAGTGCCGGCTGGCCAACCCCTGAGATTTTCGAATTTGAATTTCAGATCCGACGTCTTCATTAAAGCTAAGTACCCTGTTGGGGAAACTTTTTCTTGCTCCAGACCGATGTCAGTAAAAGTTAACAATTGTATTTCCTGTGGGAAGCAAATACCTCATAAGGATTTTCATTCTTACTGTATTTCTTGCCTAGGCCCTGACCATTACGTTGCTAGTTGTCGGTTTTGTGCTAGATTCAACCAACGCACTAGTAAGCGTCGGTTTGATTTTGCTTTACATTATTTTGGCCGAAGGTTTAACTATATAATGCCATTGGAACAACTGACGACCGGAATTCATAAAAAGTGCAAAGACAAAGAAAAGGACAGGCATTCGAGGTCCAAAACCGATGACGAAGCCTCTTCTAGGCCAGTTGCCGGTTCGCCTGTTCTCAGTGAGGCACTTTCACAGCCCCTGACACCCGCTACCTCAGAGCCACAGGCCGCCTCCGACTCCCACGTGGAGACAACTAGGCCTGTGGAAACTCAAGGTATTGGGCCTACGGAAACTATTCCCTCAGATGGGTCCAGAGCCGCTGAGCAGGCATTAGCTTCTGAGGGTGTTTTCAGACCTACACAGCTTACTATTAAGACCACTTCAACAGCCAAGGCAAAGTCTAAAACACCTTTAAAAACAAACAAACAAGTACAGCATTCTCCTGGACAGTCATCCATGCCTAAGAATCAGATGCTTAAAATGGCCGAGGACCTAATTACTTTGATCAGGGGTTCCCATTCCCCTCCAGATAAAAGGCCTAGGTAAGACACTGACTATGACTCCTCTGACCAGGTTACTATTTCTTCTGAGTCCTCTTCAGAACAGGGATATTCTCTTCCTCCCTACGAGCCAGAGACTTTCTTTTATTGCCTCAGCACAGACCTCTTGCTATCCCTCCTGTGCTAGACATTGTTGAGGATGTATTTTCTGAATCCAGTTTGTCTCCTGATTCCTTACCCCCTGCACCAGTTAAGACAGATAGGTACTACAGAGTTCCAGATTCACATACATTTCTTTATAAAAACCCTGCTGCTGATCCAGAAACAATTTCTCAGGGTCCCAAAGGGGTCAAGGCTTCCACTGCAAAAAACCCTGTTCCCTCTGATAGGGATTCTAGAGCACTGGACAGATGGTGGAAAAAAGTTTACACCTCTGCAACTTTAGCTGTAAGGGCTTTAAACTGCAAATTTCACATGCTTAAATATCAACAATACCTAATGTCTCTGCTAAAACAGAAAATGCTGACAAGCTCTGAATGTCCTGAAAACAAAGAAATGCAGGATTTATTGCATGCAGCTGAACAAGTGGGAAAGCATACTTTGCAATGTGGTTTTGATTCATTAGAGGCTTCTTGCAGAGCCGTAGTTACAGGTTCTGTCATTCAAAGGCATGCTTGGTTAAAAGAACAGAGTTTACCTGATCATGTTAAAGCAAAATTATTGGATGCTCCAATACAGCATGATACTTTCTTTGGTGTTAAGGCAGAGGAGGTGTTAAAGAAAATGGAGGATAAAGCAAAATCAATGCAGACAGTAAAGGATTTCTTATAGGTTCAGCCACCCAGATTTAGCAGGAACTGGCCTTCTAAAAATTGGTCCTTTCCAATGTCAGACAGACCACAAAGAGGCAGATACAAATACCCAAGAGGCAGGTCTCAGCCCCAAGGCTCATACAGACCTAAGCAATGGGGTGCTTCGGCCCCTAAAGGGGGAGAAGATAAATCACAACCATATAGGAAACAGTCTCAATGACTTCCCACCTCCAGTGCCAAACACTTACCTTTTGGCAGCACCCTTAGGGGGAAAACTAGCACTTTTCTCACAAAATTGGCACATGATCACTCAGGACAAATGGGTACTAAGTATTATTTATCAGGGCTACAGGTTCCACTTCCACACCCTCCCAAGGGCAAAAGGTATGCCAGACCTGCCACACAATCAATGGGCAGAGGCACAAAAGCAAATTTCTGCTCTCATGGACATGAGGGCAATTCAAAAAGTACCACAGCAAGAGCAGGGGCAAGGATTTTACTCAAGGCTTTTCTTGGTACCCAGAAAGGACAAAGCCTGGAGACCAGTACTGGACCTGTCTACTGTAAATACTTTCCTGGACGTTCCAAAAGTCAAAATGTTGACATTGCAGTAACTTCTACTCATGCTGGACAAAAAGGCTTGGCTCGTTACTTTGGACCTCAAAGAGGCATACCTGCATGTCCCAATCAGACAATCTTGCAGAAGATACCTCAGATTCATAGCTAGCTCAATGCATTACCAATTTTCTGCACTGCCCTTTGGCTTATCTACTGCGCCCAGGGTCTTCACAAAATACCTGGCACCGGTAATTGCATTTTGCAGACAAAAAGGAATTCAAATATATCCCTACTTAGACGACTGCCTAATTCAAGCAGAGAGCAAGGACATTCTACTACAACATCTGGCATTTGTAAAAAGATTACTAATTTGCCTAGGGTACACAGTAAACGAAAATAAATCAAAACTAGTGCCCTCTCAAGAGATAATATTCCTGGGTGCAAGCTTAAATAAAACTGCCCAGATGGCTTATCTCATGCCAGACGAGCAAAGGCAACTGACTCATTACTTCCAAATGATGGCAACAAAGACCCAGTTACCTGCAAGAAAAATTCTGCAGGCTTTAGGCTTCATGGCATCCTGCATTCTGCTAATTCCATATGCAAGACTCCATATGAGGAAGCTACAATGGTATCTAAAAAGTGTTTGGACTCAACATTGCCACAGCCTGGAGACAATAATCTCTCTCATTCCCTGCCTGCAACAAGAGTTTCGATGGTGGGCACTGGCCTGTCACCACAACAAGGGACAGCCTTTCACTTTACCCACAGCCAGGCAAACACTAACTACAGATGCATCGGATTATGCCTGGGGGGCACACATGGTGGGAAAATGTATTCAGGGCACGTGGCCCGCAGACCAAATGCATCTTCATATCAATCAAAAAGAGATGCTAGCTGTACAGAATGCCCTGACAGCCTTCAAGGATCTACTTCAGCCAGCACAACTTTTACTAAAGACGGACAATACCACAGTCATGTGGTACATAAACAAGCAAGGGGGTACACATTCCTACCTCCTCTGCAGGCAAGCCATGACCTTGTGGAATACAGCTTTGGCCTAGCAAGTACATCTACAGGCACAATTCCTGCCAGGAAAGAAAAATACTCTGGCAGACGAACTAAGCAGAAACCTCATGAACCCTCATGAGTGGAAACTAGATCCACAAATCTTCAGCATGATAACAAGGGGATGGGGATTCCCAGACATAGATCTATTTGCCTCCCCTCACAACTGCCAACTACAGAGGTTCTGCACAAGGACTTATCACACTCAAGCATGGAAGGTGGATGCTCTATCATTCAGCTGGAAGGCCCTGACAGTTTATGCCTTTCCTCCACTACCTCTCCTCCCCAAGGTACTCCTAAAGGTCAGACAAGATAAGCCAAAAATGATTCTGATTGCCCCAGACTGGCCACGCCAGCACTGGTACCCAATCCTAAAGAACTTGTCTCAAGGTCCAGCCTGGACTTTACCTCAAATTCCTCATCTTCTGACCCAAAAAACAATCAGATCCTGCACAGCCAACTCAGAACCTTAAACCTGGCTGCATGGCGAATAATATAACCACTCAGAATACACCTCTCTCTAAAGCAGTTATGGATGTCATTTTGGAAGCCAGAAGGCCCAGCACAAGAAAATCTTATGCAGAAAAATGGAAGAGATTCTGTGCTTGGAACCAGGCACAAGGACTTGAACCGCCTGTTCCAAATATTCCTCAGATTTTACAATACCTAACTGAGATGTTGGACAAAGGCCTATCCTTCTCATGAATTAAGATCCATGCCTCTGCCATTTCAGCTCATTACAATACAGAACCGCCTATTTTTTCACATCCACTGCTAAGACAGTACCTTAGAGGGGCCAAAAACATAAGACTCCCAAGGAGAGCGCTGCTGCCTACATGGGACCTTAACTTTGTTTTGGAAAAGCTCACACTGCCTCCTTTTGAACCAGCCAATACAGCTGAGATAAAAATGTTATCATGGAAAACTGCTCTGCTCCTAGCAATAGCTTCAGCAAGAAGAGTCTCAGAGTTACAGGCATTGATGGCAGTGGAACCTTTTATCATTTTCCATCCGGACAGGGTTTCTCTAAGGACAAACCCAACATTTATGCCAAAGGTGGTTTCCAATGTTGCTCTTAACCAAACCATTCATTTGCCAACTTTTTATCCAAATCCCCAGAATAAAGGGGAGAGACTTCTGCACTCTTTGGACATTCACAGACAGCTACGCTTCTACCTGGACAAAACTAAAGCTTTCAGAAAGACTGAGCAACTTTTTGTGGCATATGCTGCAGGATCACAAGGAAAGGCTATTTCAAAGCAGACTATTTCAAAATGGATAGGACACTGCATTAGCTTCTGCTATGCACAGCATGACAAATCAGTACCTAAGAATGTTAGGCCACATTCTGCCAGGACAGCAGCCACATCAGCAGCCTTTCTCAGAGGAGTACCAACCAAGGAAATTTTGGAGGCTGCAACTTGGAGTTCATTGCACACCTTTACCAAGCACTACCACTTACCTCTTTACTCTAAATCCAGAGCAGGCTTTGCCACTGCAGTTCTGCAGGGCCTCATAGCCACTCCTAATCCTATTTAGATCCAGCCGCCCAACCTCTGCTTTGGGATTCAACCCAAGTTAAATGCACTAGACTGCAACAGTGAAACATGATGAACATAGTACAGTTGTATACCTACCATAAATGTAGATGCTCGAGTGTATTCACTGTTGCAGTCCAGGTTACCCACCCACCTTCCCCCTTTCTTTGCTGGGACTTATCTGTACTTCTCTATTCTCTACAACCTATGTGGTGTATTTGCTTGTAGATGAAGGTAATGTTTATTTTGTGCATGCTTTTTGTAAGCAATGTTTTTAGCCTACCCTTTTGGGGGCACCTGACATCTGGGGCAAGAAAAACTGAAGCAAATGGCATCGGCTGCATCTTATATACCCCTGGCACACTGATGTCAGGGAAGAGGCGACAGCAACCGACGCCGGACCAGGACTTTGGAATTCAGGCCGACTGCGGGTAGCCTGCCAGCAGGATAACCCAAGTGTAATGACTGCAACAGTGAATACACTCTAACATCTACATTTATGGTAGGTACACAACTGTACTTTATTCGTATTGTTAAAAAAATTTTTTTTTTGTGAACGGTGAATCAAAGTTCTGAGTCCTTGTTGTAGTTTAAGGTCTTCTAATCAGCAGATGTGCATTACTCCAGGGTTTCTGTGTTACAATGGCTAAGCAGACGGTATTTATTTGATCTGGTTCGGGGCATGCTTGGGCATGTCCCTACCCCATTTAGTGTGTTTGTAGAATTTTCTTTATGATGTCATCTTGGGGCATCATTCAGGCAGGATTGCTCTAAATCCTTAAGCTTCTAATTACGCAACCGGCTTATAGTACAATAATCATTAAACAAAATTTCTGGAAAAGCATTAAAAGTAAACAAACATTGATTAGAATAGTTCTTTTAGGATGAAGCAGTGACAGTTCAATATATCATTTTTTTTTCAGACAGGGTGGTGTTTTTATGTCTTTTTGTCTAATGAGCTAAAGAACCAAGGTTAAATGAGTTTGCTGTTTACCATAAATGACTTGCCAGTTCTAAAGAGCAGATTTCTGCAAATTTTTCAAGGTAAGAATTAAACATTTTCAGAGTTGTTTAAGGCAGGCAAAGTAGAATTAAGAACCAACAAAAATCCTTTTCCCGATGTCTTTGCTTAAGTTGCTGAGCCCACTATCATCTTAGTAAAAGGAAAGGTGGGGGTAAGGATGCTTAGTCTTATAGAAGCACAATATTGGAGATCTATGGTGCTTTTGTAACTGTTTGTCAGATCTGCTGGAAGTTGGTAAAGAAATCATTTGGGAGCATTCCTTTGGATTTGGTGCATTCTCTCACTGGATGTAGGGGGCATGGGTGGATTGCAAATCTGGGCTCCTTTGGATCTAAGACCGTTACTCTGCTTCAGCTCATTCTTGTGGAAAGGTGTTGCTGAAGCTAGTGTCTCATCATCTGGCTTCATTGGGTATGGAAGCCTGTCTACGTTTAACAGAATGGTGAGGATGTATCATGATGTTCATCGTGTTTCACTGTTGCAGTCATGACTGTAGGGTTCTCCCTTGCCGGCAGGCAGTCCTCGGTCGGCCAGAATCCCAAAGTCTGGGTCCGGCGTCAGCTGTTCAACCATGCTCCCAGATGTCAGAGCACCAGGAGTATAAAGCTGACAGCTGACGCCATGTTCTCCAGTCTTTCTTGCCGTGCAGTGATAGCAGTTCGCAAGTGCCGGTCGGCTGACTCCTGACAATCTTTTCTGAACAAACTTCAGTCTGAAGACTTTCTTCTCCTACTCAAAGCTAAGTACCCCGTTGGGGAAACTTTTTTCTTGCTCCAGTCCGATGTCAGAAAAAGTTAATAATTGTATTTCATGTGGGAAGCAAATACCTCATAAGGATTTTCATTCTTACTGTATTCCTTGCTTAGGCCCTGACCACGACGTAGCTAGTTGTCGGTTTTGCACTAGATTCAATCAACGTACAATTAAACGAAGGTACGATTTTGCATTTCATTACTTCGGTAGGCGTTTTAATTACAAAATGTCGTCGGATACGGTTCCGGCTACCAGAGTTCACAAACGACGCAAGGACAAAGACAGGCCTCCGAGGTCCAAATCTGACGATATCGCACAAGCAGAGCCAGCTTCAGGTTCGGCCGTCATCAGTGAGGCACTTTTGCAGCCCCTGTCGTCGGCCATTTCATAACCAATGGCCGAAACGGACTCCCACGAGGAGCCAACTAGGCCTTTGAATATTTCAAATGCAGGACCTTCGGACAATGCTCCTTCGGATGGGTCCGGAGCCGCTGTGCAGGTACCGGCTTCTGAAGGGGTTTTCAGGCCTACTCAGCTTCTGATAAAGGCAAAGACAAAGGCAAAGACTCCTTCCAAATCAAAGACTGCAACACAGGCCTCTTCTGATCCGGCTCCCAAGTCACAGAAACAGTTACTTAAGATGGCGGAGGATTTACTTACTATAATTAGGGGTTCACATCCCCCTCCAGATAAAAGGCCAAGGCAGGAAGTTTATTATGACTCCTCTGATCAGGCTTCTGTTTCTTCAGTTTCTTCTTCTGACCAGGAATATTCTTTCCCTCCTTATGAGGATTCTGATGCTGAGGAATCCATTCCTTCAGCTTCTCCTCCTGAGGATTTTTCTTTTGGGGAAACTTTGCATGAAATGAGGGAACATTTCCACTGGGAAGGACAGGAGTATTCGGAATCTAAGAAAAGACTAAAGGATTTTCTTCTTCTTCCCCAACATAGACCCCTGGCTATTTCTCCTATTTTGGATATTGTGGATGATGCTTTTTCGGAGGCTAACTTAACCCCTGACTCTCTTCCTCCTACTCCTGTTAAGCCTGACAGATATTACAGGGTTCCTGATTCCCACCAGTTTTTATACAAGAACCCTACTGCTGACCCTGAAACCATTTCTCAGGGTCCTAAGGAGGTTAAGGCTGCTTCTGCTAAAAACCCCATTCCCACTGAGAAGGTTTCCAGATCTTTAGAAAGATGGGGCAAAAAAGTGTACACTTCTGCTACTTTATCTATTAGGGCTTTAAACTGTCAGTTTCATATGCTGAAATACCAGCAATTTCTCCTGTCTGTTTTAAAACAAAAACTTACTTCCATTTCCGCCTGTGCAGATGATAAGGAATTACATGACTTAATGCATGCCACTGAACAAGTTGGGAAGCATGGTTTACACTGTGGATTTGATGCCTTGGAGGCTTCTTGTAGGGCTGCTGCCTCTGGCACATTAATTAGAAGGCATGCATGGTTAAAGGAACAAAATTTGCCAGATCAAATAAAAGCTAAATTATTGGATGCTCCTGTTCAGCATAATGTTTTGTTTGGATCTAAAGCTGAAGAGGTGATTAAAAAGATGGAGGACAAGGCGAAATCCATGCAAACAGTTAAAGATTTCTTACAAGTACAGCCACCCAAATTTAGCAGGAATTGGCCTACTAAAAATTGGTCCTTTCCCAATTCAGACAGGCCTCAGAGGGGTAGATACAGACGCTCCCGAGGAAGGCCTCAAACACAAGCCTCTTATAGACTAAGACAGTGGACTGCTTCCACTCCTATGGGAGAAGAGGACAGGTCGCAAACTCATAGGAAACAGACTCAATGACTCCCTCTGTTGGGCTGCAGGAACTTCTTGCCTGGAAGCCCCTCTCGGAGGAAAACTTTCTCTTTTTCACCAAAATTGGACTCATATAACCCAAGACAAGTGGGTTCTGGATGTGGTTTCAAGAGGTTACAAATTCCATTTTCATACCCTACCAAGACCAGGCGGATGGCCAGATCTTCCAAAACATCAATGGACAGAGGCCTTAAACCAGGTGGCTCTTTTGGCTATGAAAGCCATAGAACTAGTTCCACTTTCAGAGATGGGACAAGGTTTTTACTCACGGCTCTTTCTAGTCCCCAGGAAGCAAAATTCATGGAGACCCATTCTGGATCTGTCAGTCTTTAACACTTTTCTAGAGATACCAAAATTCAAGATGCTTACTCTACAGCAGCTACTTCCAATGCTGACCAAAAATGCATGGATGGTAACTTTGGATTTAAAGGAGGCATATTTACACATTCCCATCAGGCAGGAACGCAGAAAATACCTCAGGTTCAAGGCCGGATCGAGGCACTTTCAATTCTCTGCGCTGCCCTTTGGATTGTCTACTGCACCCAGGGTCTTCACCAAATGCCTGGCTCCAGTAGTAGCTTATTGCAGACTCAAGGGAATTCAAATTTTACCCTTATCTGGATGACTGTCTTATTCAGGCAGACAGCAAAGAGGTCTTACTCCAGCATCTACAGTTTGTTCAGAATCTTCTCAAGTTCTTGGGATTCACTGTAAACATAAAGTCAAATTTGACACCCTCACAACAGATAATTTTTCTGGGCGCTTCTTTAAACACAACAACCCAGATGGCATTTCTGACATACGAAAAACAGTTTCAGCTGGCTTCAACTTTCAAAACCTTGGCAACTTTAACTCAGCTATCTGCAAGGAGATTCCTGCAGGCTTTGGGTTACATGGCCTCCTGCATCCTTCTCGTACCATATGCAAGACTACATATGAGGAAAATACAGTGGTACCTAAAAAGTGTATGGTCTCCGCATTGCCACAGTTTAGGCATACTGATCTCCGTCCTGCCTTGTCTTCAAAAGGAATTCCTTTGGTGGTCCAAGGCATGCACTCTAAACAAAGGAAAACCCTTATGTCTGCCTCTGCCACTCAGATACTAACCATGGACGCCTCAGATTATGCATGGGGAGCCCATTTTCAGGGCAACTGTCTGCAGGGCCTTTGGACAAAGGATCAGAAGCACCTGCATATCAATTTAAAGGAAATGTTAGCCGTTCAGAAAGCTCTATTGGCCTTCAGGAATCTTCTACAACCAGGACAGCTACTGATACGGACAGACAACACCACAGTTATGTGGTACATAAACAAGCAAGGGGGATCTCATTCCTACCCCCTTTGCAGACTAGCCATGAATCTATGGAACACAGCTCTAGCTTGCAATCTGGAGCTTCAAGCTCAGTTTCTACCAGGGAAGCAAAACTTCCTGGCAGACAGTCTGAGCAGAAACCTTTCGGATCCACACGAGTGGATGCTAGACACCGAAATATTCAGGATGATAACAGCAGTCTGGGGATGTCCTCACATAGACCTCTTTGCATCCCATCTCAATCATCAACTACAGAATTTTTGCACCAGGACTTTCCACAAGCAAGCTTGGAAAGTGGATGCCCTATCATTCAGTTGGAGAAACCTCTCGGGATATGCCTTTCCACCTCTTCCTCTTCTTCCACGGGTATTATTAAAGATCAAACAGGACAAGCCCAAGATGATAATCTTGCTGGCCCCAAATTGGCCTCGACAGTTTTGGTACCCTACTCTGAGAAACCTATGTCTGGAGCCCCCTTGGGTTTTACCACAGACTCCGAACCTTCTGTCCCTACATCAGGGTCAGGATCTACACTCCCATGTCAGAACTCTCAGCCTGGCGGCCTGGTTAATCCAGGGTCTTTGATTCATTCTCTCCTACCCAAGTAGGTTACGGATGTCATTTTAGAAGCCAGACGTCCTAGCACTAGAAAATCTTATGCAGGAAAATGGAAAAGATTTTGTTCCTGGATGCAGGCTCAGGATTCTGATCCTCTTCTTCCTAACATTCCTTTGATTTTACTTTACCTGACAGATCTCTTACATAAGGGTCTCTCTTTCTCTTCCATTAAGATACATGCCTCTGCTATTTCCACTCATTATAATACAGACCCTCCAATCTTTTCCCACCAGCTCATGAGACAGTTTCTCAGAGGAGCTAAGAACTTAAGACCTCCTAGATCTCCTCCCATTCTTGCTTGGGATCTCAACTATGTTTTGGAAAAACTCACCTTACCTCCTTTTGAGCCTGCTGCCTCTTCTGACATCAAGTTTTTATCTTGGAAAACAGCCATCCTGTTAGCTCTGACCTCTGCCAGGAGAGTTTCAGAGTTGCAAGCTCTTATGGCTGTGGAACCTTATATTATTTTTCGTCAAGACAGGGTGTCTTTAAGGACTAATCCTACATTCATGCCTAAGGTGGTTTCCAAAGTGGCTTTAAATCAAACTATCCACTTGCCAACTTTTTTCCCCCACTCCTCAAAATAAAGGGGAAAGGATCTTACATTCCTTGGATGTACACAGACAACTACGTTTTTACCTGGACAGAACCAAGGACATCAGAAAATCAGAGCAATTGTTTGTTTCTTATGCTTCAAGTTCCCAAGGTAAAGCCATTTCAAAACAGACCATTTCTAAATGGATTGCTCATGGAATCAAATTTTGTTATTCACACCATGGAAAGCAAATCCCAGGGAGTATGCGGACTCATTCCACCAGAGCTGCTGCCACTTCAGCTGCCTTCCTCAGGGGAGTTTCCTACAAAAGACATTTTGGAAGCTGCAACATGAAGTTCAGTGCATACTTTTTCAAAGCACTACAATCTACTTCTCTACTCTAAGTCTAGGGCAGGCTTTGCTTCTGCAGTCTTGCAGGGCCTTTTAGCCGCCCCTTCTACTTTATGACCACCTCCCTTTCATTCTGCTTTGGGATTCTACCCTACAGTCATGACTGCAACAGTGAAACACGATGAACATAGTACAGTTGTGTACACTTACCATAAATGTAGATGTTCGAGTGTCTTCACTGTTGCAGTCTGGGTTTCCCTCCCTCATGTCCCCTCTTATTTTTACTTTTGTATGGTTTCTTTTTTCACCATTCTTTTGAGGTGTATTTGCAAAGGATATGGGACCTTACTCATTTTGGAACTCCTGACATCTGGGGCAAGAAAAACTGGAGAACATGGCGTCAGCTGTCAGCTTTGTACTACTGGCGCTCTGACGTCAGGGAGCAGGGTTGAACAGCCGACGCCGGACCCAGACTTTGGGATTCTGGCCGACTGAGGACTGCCTGCCGGCAGGGGAGAACCCTACAGTCATGACTGCAACAGTGAAGACACTCGAACATCTACATTTATGGTAAGTGTACACAACTGTACTTTGCCGTCAGTCTTTTGACATTTAGATAGCCTTGCTCTGCTGGCAATGATGAGCCCTCTGCTGTGCCATCTGCTTCTGGTCCTAATTATTACTCCTGGGGTCTAGTCTAGATCAGTGTTGTCAGGCTTGGAGATTTGGATTCTGCTGTTTGAGTGTAACAGTTGCCTTTTTCTTTGGGTGTGTAGAAACAAGGTCCTTCTGTATGATGGCAATGGAGATGGGATAAGCAAAGTCTTGTTTAAACACGAATGTGGTATAAAGTTGAGGAGAGGGAATTTTTTAGTAAAAAATATGATGGTCTGATGTCTGAAAGTTCAGGATTCAGTTGATGGATCGCTTGCTTGGAATTCATACCCAGTGTTTTTTCCAGCATTCAGTCTTATTTGCCATTGTAGCTTTTTGTTTTCTAATAACATGTTCTTATTCCCAATAAGATCATTGCTGTGCAGTACAAATGATATGGAAAAGGAAAGGTTCTGTGCCCTGTTTTCTCTACTGTGTGTTTTGCCATGAGGTTAGTTTGGGCTCTGCATCTAATGTCTGTGTAGTGCCTTGCTATTCTGATGTTCAGTTTATTGATGGTCTTCCCAATGTAGAAATCAAGGCTGCAGTAGCATTGTGCTCTGCTGACTATTTGTCAGTGTTGCACTTAACAAAGTAGTGCTGCAGTTGGGTGCTCCGCAGGGCTAGGCTTCTTTTTGTCTGTGGTTATCTTCTATTTGAGTGGGGGTCTCCATTTAGTCCCTGATGTTTCTGCTTCTTTTGATGGTGTACCTTGGTGGTTGTGAAAGGATTTTGGTGAGCATTTTGTTTTGGCTAATCATGCACCAGTTGTCGAAGATGATCTGTTTGATCTCTTTCTACTTTCTTCCCCTGATGGTATTAGGCAGGGATCCTCCCAAGCTCATCCTAGAAGCTATATGCCATTCACATTGTAAAGGTACATAGCCATGCCAGAACACTAATCTTCTGATCCAGATATTGGACAGCAAACAGCAGAGAACCAAATAAAGTCATGTTGTCATGTCTACCCCATTTCTAAGGAAAACTGAACTAGAACAGTCTGCAGTCTGTGTATGTTCATATAATATTTAGCCAACATATTGTCTCGTTTTTGAGAGTAACCATAACCCTGTCATTGTTCTGTAGTGGCTGTTTCCCAGCTGTGTGTATTATAAAGGATGGCATACGTACCTCTTACTAATCTAATTAATTATAAGTTATAATCGGTTAATAGCAACAAGATTATTTCAGGTACATTTTTTTCTGTTTAAGTTCTCCATATAATACTCTCTACCTGTTAGTGACCTAAATTGAGCTATAAATTTTAATCTAAGCTATCTATTACACATAACAGTCTTAGAACCTCATAAGATAGTTGTAACTTGGTGTGCTATATTTAAATTTGTGTTTCTTCCATACAATGTTTTTCCTTTAAATAGCATTTTCCATAGTAATGCAATAAAAGAAACTTCTCTCAGCAAATACCTTAATAATATTTGGTCTATTTCAGCAGGAAAAAGCAGAGAGAAAGATTAAACTTTTTGATATTTTGTTTTCTGCAGTCCTGAGTTTCACTGGCCTGATGTAGATGCTGTACTGGTGTCTGTCTGGGTTTTTATCTTACCTCATTATTGTCAGCATGCTTTGCTTCATTCAGAAACCCATCTGATCTGCGCCATTCTACTTTCTCCCTCTGAAAGCATTAGGTAGAGATACCCCCTCAAGCTCGTCCTATGAACTGTATGTCGCATAAGTGTACTACTGCTCTTTGGTATAATATTTTGGAAAAATAAACACCCAATCTTTGTTTTTCTCAACTAATTTGGGTAGCATAGTAAACCCAGCTGTATTTGGGTATTTTTACTTCACTGTACAAGAGTAAATGCACTGTATTGATCAAGCTAAATTTGTCTAAATTGCTCACTTTTACTATTAATTGACCTTCACTGATGGTCTCACTCTTCTGTTACATATGCTTTCATTACCCTAGTATTGCTATTCCTTTTGATTATTTGAAATTAACTATGAATCAGTAGAGCTCATCACTTAACTCAATCCACTGTTGTATACTGACTGCCTCTGTAGAATGTTAGCATAGCGGGAAACCACAATATGCATTATTTATTTGTTGTTTTTCTGTTGGCTGCTCAGTATTAACTGCATTTCTGAAATTAGAAGTTGTTTCCACTGTTGATTCCGCTGTTTTGTTAATCGATAGTTCAATCCACTGTTGTGGACTGACTATCTCTGTAGAGTGTTAGCGTAAGGGGAAACCACAGTATGCAGTATTTATTTGGCGTTTCTTGTTGGTGGCTCAGTATTAATTGTATTTTTCAAATTTGCAGTTGTTTCCACATTCCTTAATTCACTTAGTGTTTCATAGGTTAGTTCTAGGTTCATAGGTTGGTTCTAGACTAACTGCCCTTGTGGGCCATTTTAAGCCTAGCCAGTTACCCCATGTGAGAATCAAACCCTGTACCTTGTGTCTGTAAAGTAAACATCTTAACCATTATGCCAACCTCCCACCCTCCCATCAGTATAACCTGTCTCTCACATAGAATATCAATTAATGGATTGATTTGTCTCTATGTTATGCCTGCACAAGGAAAAAGCCCATGAGTAGTAATTTTCTGGCATAATTTTAATGGTTCTGTTTTACTTTTAGGGTCCTTTGAGTTTAGTCTTAGTACTCGTTTCTTTTTAACTCTTAAGTGCCTGTTTTAGCTTTCAGTATATGCTCGTTAGGAACGTCTGATAGTACAACTCTTCTCATATATGGTTTTGGATGAACACCACTTCTTATCTATTATTTTAACTCTCAGTATGTATTTGTTGATAAAGCTTGATAGCATAGTATTGTAGAACCTTGACCTCAAGCTTTTATTTTTGAATGCGCAGGACATTGTATTTCATACGGAGTGGTCACTTATGGTGAATGCCAGTGAGTAAACATTGTCTGTCTTTAATTATACTGTATTGTATGTTTAATTGAATAATGCTAGCTCTTAGCAAAGTTTAATTAAGTATAATTAACCAGTGATCCGTCTGCTTTTGTTATACGTACCATCATTCCTTTAGTAATTCTTAAAAATAGCTATGGCAAATTATATTAATCTGTATCCTCTTTAGAGTGATTTCTGCACTGCAGATTGTATAACTATCCTAGTAAAGTATAGATCACTCTAAAGAGATACAAGCCTACAAATTTAACTTGTATTGCTTTCTAAGCTTTACTATTCATTTTATTCTTCTCAATCACCTATTTATCCTTTACTGTTCTAATTGTTATCCCTTTTAATGCTATCTGTCTGTAGTTTTCCTCTTTTTACTTAGTATTTTTAATATTAAATCCATAGATTATAAAGGTACATTGCCATGCTAGAACACTAGTATCCTGGTCCACATACTGGATGGCAAACATAACAGAGGACAAAATAAACTCAGGTCCTTATGTCCCATTTCTACTAACAACTCAACCAGGATACACTACAGTCGGTGTATACTCATGTAATACTTAGCCAACATACTGGTACCTTTTTATTTATTTATTTATTTTACATTTGTTGACCGGGCTAGTCTAACTGGATATATGTCCATTTTCAGTAGAGGCCTGGGGAGAAAAGCTCCAAAAGGTGCAATAGTATCATAACTTACAGTATATGCAATAGCAGGAAGTTACATTAAATAAATGTAGAACAGGTATAAAAATGTGTACAGAGTTGGCTAGAGAAAAGAAAAAAAAAAACTTAAGATGACATATCATACAAAAGACAAAGAAGCAGGATTTGTTAATTTTACAGAACTTACCTTTTTGAGAGTAATTTCTCAATGGTGTGTTATAAAGGATGGCACATGTTAAGTTCCTTAGATACGGTCCAATAATTTGATATACTCTTATCAAACTAATTAATTGTAAGTCATTATCAATTAGCAAGTGCAAGTTTATTTTAGGTACATTTTTCTGTCTACATTTTCCATGTAATACTGTATACCTGACAACAACCTAAATTAAAACAGAAATCTTAATCTAAGCTATCTATTGCATATAGGGCATAGAACCACATAAAATAGTTCTAACTTACTGTACTATATTTAAATGTTTGTTTCTTCTCTGCAGTGTTTTTGCTTTAAATATCATTTTACATAGAAAAGCAATAAAAGGATCTTGTGTCAGCTATATTCTTGCAATAAAAAGCAAGAAGAAAGACTTACCGTAATGATAGTTTTTCTAAAATACTAAGTTTCATTGGCCGGCCTGGTGCATGACACTCCAATCCCTACCCTACCTGGCCTAACACCTATTGCCACCTAACCCCTCTATACCAAAGTTGAAATCCCACAAAGTCCTCTCACCTTACCTCATCATCCACTCACATAAGCCAGTATTATTACTTCAGTGTACAATCACACCCACTAAACTCTCATGTATTCCCAAGCTGTTTTAATTACTTCCAATAATCTAGTTGCATTTTTACTCCCCCTCTTTCTTCTAGATTCTTTCTACCCCCACTCTAAATTATAACCTTTTCTAATATAGTTTCTTTGCAGAACCCCTTATATTGTGAGTACTACACATCTAAATACAGTGGTTCTTTCCTTTCTCATTCTGCTTCTCCCCTCTTAACAAATATCACTTCCTTAAAAATTACTTCCTCGTTTTCTTGGTCTTCTGTCACATATTCTGCCTTCTACCTAAACCCATCAAAAAATGTACGCAAAAATATCTCCCATCTTATTTAATACAAGTCCACAGCTCCTCCCAAAATTTAAAATGCTCCTGACTAAATCTACTGCTATCCATGTACAGTACCATCCTAATGGATCAAAAATGTAATAGCTTTTACTTTATACTATCTTAGATTCTCAAACATCTTCCAGTGTGGTAATATCCACCCCAAGCCAGGTCATATAATTTCTTCTAGACCTTTAGCCCTCTGTAATCTAGCTCTTATCACTCTCCTAAACCTTCAACCCACTCTAAAACTCTAAACTTAGTTATGCTAAATTTCAGGAGAATTGGTAATCACTAACTTTCATGGCTGGATATTCCACATTTCTTTTGACATTATAGTTGCTACTGAGACCTGTCTTAAACCAAATATAACAGACTTTGAATTTCTCCCTCTTGGCTGTAATATAATTAGGGCAGATAAGCTCGACAAAAAAAGGTGGTGGTATAGAACTCCTCTATGCAACTCTTACAATGTTATTCCCTACTCTAACCCTATCCCACAGTTCTGTACTGCAGAAATTCTTATCTCCTTCTTAAAGATAAAACAAAAAGCCTGTGTATTACAGTGTTGTATACATCTCCTGGCCATAATATTCCAGTTCTAGAAGACATTGTTTTATAGTTTCATTTTGATTGTATTAGAAATCTATTATTTTAGGGGTTGTTAATGTTAAATAATAGAACCTTACCTCCAATTTCACATCCTGTAGTATAAATTTGTTTAGATTCACCCAACTCATCACCACTTCATCTAGATTTAACAATATCAACAACCAGGGCTCTGTCATCAACTTATACTTGGTCACTGACCCTAGTAAGATCATTAAGGCTGGCACTCTCCTTGATACAGTAAGTGATCATCTCCCTGCTTGTCCAT